>NW_020886068.1:0-7726 GCF_003945725.1 Corapipo altera
GCTGTTCCTGGGGGCTGTTCCTGGGGGCTGTTCCTGGGGGCTGTTCCCAGAGGCTGTTCCCAGAGGCTGTTCCCGGGGGCTGTTCCCGGGGGCTGTTCCCGGGGGCTATTCCCGGAGGGTGTTCCTGGGGGCTACTCCTGAGGGCTGTTCCTGGAGGATGTTCCTGAGGGCTATTCCTGGAGGGTGTTCCTGGGGGCTCCCAGGCTCAGGGGGGGTTCTCCCCCAGCTCTGTGGGTCGGGGACTGACCCTGCTCTGTGTCCCCAGCCGACCTTCCTGGTGGAACTGTCCAGAGTGCTGGCAAATCCCGGGAACAGCCAAGTGGCTCGAGTGGCAGCGGGGCTGCAGATCAAGAATTCCCTGACTTCCAAGGATCCCGACATCAAGGCCCAGTACCAGCAGAGATGGCTGGCCATCGACGCCAACGCCCGCAGGGAGGTCAAGAACTACGTGAGTGTCGGGGTTTTGGGGGGTTCTCTGGCCTTGGAATGTGTTTTCCATCCTTTTTCCATCTGCAAAATCTCCTGTTGGAGCAACAGCAGCAGCATCTGCACTTGTGGTGCTTCCTGTGGGATGTTCATTCCACACCAGTATTGGGGGGAAATCAGGGCAAGGCTCTTTCTCCAGAGGGTGGTTGGGCGCTGGAATTCCCTGGGAATGTCACGGCTCCAAACCTGCCAGAGCTCAGGAATTGTTTGGACAACGCTCTCAGGGACAAGGGGGGGATTTTGGGGTGGCACTGGGTGATCCTTGGGGGTCCCCTCCGGCTCAGGATATTCTGGAATTCTGAGAGGAAAAGGGGGCGATGGTTTTTAAGGTGCAGAATTGATTTGGATGAGGCAGAAGGAAGTTTTTCCAAGGAGGATGTTATAAAACACTGGCACAGGTTGCCCAGAGAAGCTGTGGCTGCCCCTGGATCCCTGGAAGTGTCCAAGGCCAGGATGGATGGGGCTGGTGGAAGGTGTCCCTGCCCATGGCAGGGGGTGGCACTGGGTGAATTTTAAGGTCCCTTCCCACCCAAACCATTCCATGATTCCGTGGCTCCTCCTCTGCAACTCTTTGCTTTGATTTTTTTTCCAAAGAAAACCCCCCTCAGGGCAGGTTTTTCCTCCTTTTCCAAGGAACAGCTTCCTGAGGTGTTTCACAATCCCATCCCCATCCTGGAAGCACAGTCAGTGCCTGACCACAGAGTTAAAAGGAGTTTTCAGAGTAGAATATGGTAAAAAATTGCAAGTCCCAAATAGAAAATTAGATGCTTAAATTTGGGGAGTTTGCCTGAGGACCCCTGAGCTCTCTGATGGTTAAAGTTTGGGGGTTTGCAGTGACAGAAGTGGGGGCTCAGTGGTTTTTTTTGGCTGATGGGAGGAAAACGATGCTTGGATGTGAGCAGTGGGATCCCTCTGGTTTTCCTGAAAAAAAAGAGTTATGGAAGAATACCCAAAAAATCATTCTGATTGATTGCAACGTGAAAGGAAATTGTTCATCTGAATGGTTCTGTAGATTATTTTGGCAGAAAAAATAATTGGTGCTTGGGCAGGGATTTCACCCCCAATTTCTGTTTTGTTAATTTGCTCTACTATAATTTTAGTAATAATAATAACAACAGCAACAACAACAATAATTTGTCTTTATAATTTTAACTAATAATAATAATAACAATTTTGCTTTGTTTTTATAATTTTAACTAATAATAATAACAATAATAATTTTTTATTTTAACTAATAATAATAACTTTAATAATTTGTCTTTATAATTTTAACTAATAATAACAATTTTACTTTGTCCTTGTAAATTTTAACTAATAATAATTATTATTTTACTTTGTCTTTATAATTTTACCTAATCATAATAATTTTGCTTTATCTTTGTAATTTCAACTAATAATAATAATAATTTTGCTTTGTCTTTATACTTTTAACTAATAATAATTATTATTTTACTTTGTCTTTATAAATTTTAACTAATAATAATAACAATTTTGGTTTGTCTTTATAAATTTTAACTAATAATAAATATTATTTTACTTTGTCTTTATAAATTTTAACTAATAATAACTATTATTTTGCTTTGTCTTTATAAATTTTAACTAATAATAACTATTATTTTACTTTGTCTTTATAAATTTTAACTAATAATAATAACAACTTTGGTTTGTCTTTATAAATTTTAACTAATAATAATTATTATTTTGCTTTGTCTTTATAAATTTTAACTAATAATAATTATTATTTTGCTTTGTCTTTATAAATTTTAACTAATATTAATAACAATTTTGCTTTGTCTTTATAATTTTAAATAATAATAATTTCACTTTCTCTTTATAATTGTAACTGATAACAATAATTTTGCTTTGTAGTGATTTTTAAATAATAATTTGATAGTGATATTAATAATTTTTGCTTTATGATTTCTCTTTCTGAGTGGGGAGGGATTGTTTGAGCCCTTGCTGTGCTGTGGCACACGGGCTGTTCCCAGAGTTAAAGGATGTGTTGGAATCACAGCTGGATCCCACTTCCCATTGGGAATGTTCCTCTCCAGCCTCGTTTCCCTCTTTGAAATGTTTGCAGCAGGAAGCAGAACGAGCCAACTGCTCTGCTGGGAAGGATTTGGGACGGGCAGGGCTCGCCTGTCCCTGCCCTAAACCCTTCCCTGCCCCATTCCAGGTGCTCCAGACCCTGGGAACGGAGACCTACCGGCCCAGCTCCGCTTCCCAGTGCGTGGCCGGGATCGCCTGCGCCGAAATTCCCATGAACCAGTGGCCAGAGCTCATCCCCCAGCTGGTGGCCAACGTCACCAACCAGCACAGCACCGAGCACATGAAAGAGTCCACGCTGGAGGCCATCGGCTACATCTGCCAGGACATCGTGAGTGCACCCCTGCTCCGGGGCATTCCCGGCAGGATTCTGCTCCCAGGGTCTCCCCAGAACCTCTTCTCCTCCTCTCTCCCTCCTGTGGTTGGGATTGAAGCTGTGTCAGGGGATTGGGGCTGGATTTTGGGAAAGGTTCTTCCCCTAGAAGGTGGTTGGACACAGGAACTCCCCAGCCCTGCCAGAGCTCCAAGTTGAAGAATTTCTGTGAGGATTTTACTCCCAGGGTCTCTCCAGAACCTCTTCTCTGCCTCTCTCCCTCCTGTGGTTGGGATTGAAGCTGTGTCAGGGGATTGGGGCTGGATTTTTAGGTTCTAGGTTTCCCTAGAACCTTTCTAGGGAAAGGTTCTTCCTCTAGAAGGTGATTGGACACAGGAACTCCCCAGCCCTACCAGAGCTCCAAGTTGAAGAATTTCCATGAGGATTTTGCTCCCAGGGTCTTCCCAGAACCTCTTCTCTGCCTCTCTCCCTCCTGTGGTTGGGATTGAAGCTGTGTCAGGGGGGATTTTGGGAAAGGTTCTTCCCTGGAAGGTGGTTGGACACAGGAACTCCCCAGGGTTTGGTCACAGCCAGAGCTCCAGGAGGTGCTGGTTGAAGAATTTCCATGAGGGTTTTGCTCCCAGGGTCTTCCCAGAACCTCTTCTCTTCCTTTCTCCCTCCTGTGGTTGGGATTGAAGCTGTGTCAGGGGACTGGGGCTGGATTTTTGGAAAGCTTCTTCCCCCAGAGGGTAGTTGGACACAGGAACTCCCCAACCCTGTCAGAGTTCCAGGGGTGCTGGTTGAAGAATTTCCATGAGGATTTTGCTCCCAGGGTCTTCCCAGCACCTCTTCTCTTCCTTTTTCCCTCCTGTGGTTGGGATTGAAGCTGTGTCAGGGGGGATTTTGGGAAAGGTTCTTCCCTAGAAGGTGGTTGGACACAGGAACTCCTGGAGCCCTGCCAGAGTTCCAAGTTGAAGAATTTCCATGAGGATTTTGCTCCCAAGGTCTTCCCAGCACCTCTTCTTCTCCTTTCTCCTTCCTGTGGTTGGGCTTGAAGCTGTGTCAGAGATGTTTAGGTTGGATTTTAGGACAAACTTCTTCCCTCAGAGGATGAAGGATACCAGAACTCCACCAACCCCAATCCTGTCAGAGTCCAAGGGTGCTGGTTGAAGCATTTCCGTGAGGATTTTGCTCCCAAGGTCTTCCCAGCACCTTTTCTCTTCCTTTCACCTGCCTGTGGTTGGGATTGAAGCAGTGTCAGGAGGGATTCAGGCTGGATTTTGGGAAAGGTTCTTCCCCTAGAAGTTGGTTGGACACTGGAACTCCCCAGGGTTTGGTCACGGCCCCAGGGCTGCCGGAGCTCAGGGAATGTTTGGACAACGCTCTCAGGGACAGGGTGGGATTTTGGGATGTCCTGTGCAAGACCAGGAGTTGGACTGGATGATCCTCATGGATCCCTCCCAGCTCGGGGTGTTCCATGATTCTCTGACTCGACAATCTTGGAGGGCTTTTCCAGCCTTAGGCATTCCATGATTCCATATCCAGGAGGCTGTTGGTGCTTCCCTGTGCTGTCTGTTCCTAATCCTGCTGGCAGAACTGTGGGAGTAAACCCAGGGATGGTGCCTGGAAGGACTGACCTGCTTTCCCAGCCCAAATCCAGGTCATCTTTCCTAAAGGGAAGATTTAAGACTCCGTGTCCCTGAGGTCACACGAGGCCGGGGGAAAACTCCAGCTCAGCATCCAAACGTTGGATAAAACCAGGGATAAAACAGGGATCAGTGTTTGATGCCTTCCTGGTTTGGGAAAACCTGACCTTCATATTGGTAGGGAAACCCCCTTTGTTGGTAATTCAGGAATTTTTGATGCAGGAATGTTGAGCTCTTGGAGGCACCTCCTGTGGGTTTATCCAGGGATTGCAGGACCTGGTGGGAATTGGTTGGAAAACTGTGTCTTGCTGCTGAAAACTGGAATTAGCAGCTGCTCTTTTGGTGCCACTGAATGTCCTGGAGAACTTGTGTCCCTGCTGGAATCTCTCTGGAGTGAGGCAGGAGGGGAAATCTTTTGTTTGGGGCTTTTATTTGGCTTCAAGGGGTTGGTTTCACTGGGGAGAAAAGTGAAATAAAAGAGGAAATCTGTTTGTGACAAGTCCCTGCAACTCTGGAGGGGCTGTTCCTTGGTTTTTTTGGGTGGAATGGATCACTAACCTCTGGATTTTTGGGTGCCCTGCCTTGCTGGTTGGGTATTTCCCATTTTATATTTATTTTATAAGATCCCCCCTTTTAGAGTTTTATAGTTTTGTGACCATAGTTTGAGAATCTTTAAATTTTTCTGCTGGATAAATCCTGATGTAACAATTCACCCAGTTACTTGTGGGTCCTGCAGACTTGATTTTGCCACGAAGAAAAATGAATCTTTAGTGTGTATTCACAGCTTTATTCCCTAAGCCTTGAGTGTTTAACAGTGATTTAACAGTTTCCTGCCCTTGCTGCTGCTCCAGGCAGTGCATTTTTTTTGCTGTTATGCCTAAAAAATATTGGCAAATTTACCAGTAAAAGTAGAGCTCTGCCCAGTCCATAAATTAGTTGGAAATCAGTGGTTTTTTAACGTTCTGGGTGAGCAAAGTCAAGTCCTGGAGCTTGTTGGCTTATGTTTGATACAGTGAGATTAATTTGGCTTTGCATTTATGGAGTTTTTGTGCTCACTTCAGTCTCCTCCTCATCCCAAAAGCAGCAAAGGTGTTCTGGTGTAGGAATTCCTTGGATTTTCCAGGGAGAAAAACGTCCTAAAAGTTGTAGATATCAGGATTGAGCTTGGAGCAAAATGTCCTAAAACTTGTAGACTTGAGTTCAGGGGGTACTCAATGTATGGAAAAAAAAACTGTTAAGGTGACAAATAACTTCATGGAAACTTCTTCCCAGGATCCAGAGCAGCTCCAGGACAAATCCAACGAGATCCTGACAGCCATCATCCAGGGAATGAGGAAGGAAGAGCCCAGCAACAACGTCAAGCTGGCGGCCACGAACGCACTCCTGAACTCTTTGGAATTCACCAAAGCAAACTTTGACAAAGAGGTGAGGAGGGAAAACACCCCCTTGGCCTCAGATCCCGGGGCTGAATCCACGGTCTGTGATGAGGAATCATGCACCACGCTGAGTTTTGATGGATAATCCTGTTCTGGCTGAGACTTGGATTCACCTCTAAAAAATCCCGTGGAAATTTTTGGTGCCGAGGAAGCATTTGGGTTTTTTTTTTTTGGGAAGGGAGGGAATAAAGTTGAACTGACCTTAGAGCTGAGCCTGTTGGATGCTCTGCTTTCCTGATCCAGGACCAGCTTGGATCAGCACTTCCTTTCAAGTGCTTGTGGCTCCCATCCAGGTTTAACTTGGCCTCTGGAAATCGTTGGGGGAGGAAAAGTCCAACCTCGGGATGAGCCTCTTTGCAGAGCAGCCAAACCCATTGATTTTGTCTTTTCCTTCTCAACTTAAGACTTATCCTTTAGTTCTCTGCCAGGGGACAGTGTGGGGAAGGTGGGATTAATGCTGAACCTCCAGCTTAGAGGGGCTTTTCGTGGAAACCTCTCCCTAAAATCCTCGGTGGGTGTTGATGGGGGATCAGCTGAACCTTCCAAAATTGGGGATGGGAGGTGCCTGATCCATTCAGGCTCCGTTTCTGTGGGCTCAGTCCTGTTAAATAACCTGTCAAATAACAATAATAATAAATAAATCTGTCCCTTCCTGCCAAAAAGTGGGAATCCAGGTGCTGCCCCCCCCGAGAAATCGATGTCCTGACTGGAATTTTCGGGAAGAAACTGCTGAAAATAGGGAACAGCAGGAATTTCTTTTTTTGCTGCTTTCCCTGAAAAACTGAGTCTTTATTTCGCTTTTTATTTTAAAGACAGCCCTTTTTATTTTAAGACAGTTGAAGTTGAACCCTTGCAAAGGAAAGCCTGGGATTCCCCCTTTGGGGTAGAAATGGTTTAAAATAGTGCAGTGAGTGCCCTGGGCTGTCCCTGGATCTTCAGAAGTGCTGCAGGAGGGACTGGGCCAGGCCAGGCTCAAACTCAGCCTCCCCAGGAAGCCTCCAGTGCTTTTGTAAAGCCACTTCTAATGTTCTTTTTGCTCTCTTTTCTCTAGTCTGAAAGGCACTTTATTATGCAAGTAGTCTGTGAAGCAACACAGTGTCCAGATACAAGGGTGAGTGAATTCAGGGCTTGGTTTGCCCCTGCACCTTCCTGGGGCAGCTGGGGGGGAACCTCTGATACCCAAACCCAGGTAAAATAACCAGAATTGTGTTTAAAAATCCCTTTTTTGCCCCAAAGGTACGAGTGGCTGCCTTACAGAACCTGGTGAAGATAATGTCCCTTTATTATCAGTATATGGAGACTTACATGGGGCCTGCTCTGTTTGCTGTGAGTAGTCAGCTTTCTTATATTTGCATTTTTGTATCTCTTATTTATTTGTATTTAAAATTTTCATATTTATTTGCATTTTTGATTCTCATATTTATTTGTATTTTTGATTCTCATATTTATTTGTATTTTTGATTCTCATATTTATTTGTATTTTTGATTCTCATATTTATTTGTATTTTTGATTCTCATATTTATTTGTATTTATAATTCTCATATATTTGTATCTGTATTTCTCATATATATTTGTATTTATAATTCTCACACATATTTGTAGTTCTAATTCTCACATTTATATCCATATTCCTCATAGTTACTTCTGATCTTCCTTTATTTATATTTCTCATACTTATTTCTACGGTGTTCCTTTACTTGTATTTATATTTCTCACATTTATTTGTCTGATCTCCCTGTCCTCCTTTATCCTAATCTTTTACAAAAGTTTCCTTACATTCCTGATTTTAATTCCTCCT
>NW_020886069.1:0-1071 GCF_003945725.1 Corapipo altera
CCCCATTCCACTCCCAGTGCCCCCCATTCCGCTCCCAGTGCTCCCAGTGCCCCCCATTCCGTTCCCAGTGCTCCCAGTCCGTCTCCCCACAGGCTTTCTGGACCCGTTTCTTCCCGGCCTTTCAGCGGCTCCGGGCTCTGGTGGCCGAGGGGGCTTTGGGGACCCCCCTCCTGTTCCGGGGGTCCCTGGGCTTCAACCTGGTGCGGGTGGAGCGGCTGCGGGAGCCGGCACTGGGCGGGGGGGCCCTGCTGGACCTGGGCTGCTATGGGGTGCAGATGGCACTGGCCCTGATGGGGGGCTCCCCCAAAGCCCTGTGGGCCCACGGCGTCCTGCACCCCACTGGTGAGGGACTGGGAGGGACTGGGAGGGAGGGAGACATCCTGCACCCTACCAGTGACGGACTGGAAGGGACTGGGAGGGACTGGGGGGCACTGGGAGGGCATTGGGAGGGCCTGGGAGGGAGGGAGACATCCTGCACCCCACTGGTACAGACTGGGGGGCACTGGGAGGGGTGGGAGGGAACTGGGGGTCCCAGGGGGGCAGGGGAGTTGTTTCAAGTCTGAGGGGACGCTGCTGGAATTTGGGGGGGGGGCTCGGGGGGTCGCAGGGCCCCTGTGGGGTCCCCCCCAACATTCCCGGGGTCCCCCAGGGGTGGACGAGTCGGTGACGGTGACGATGGATTTCGGGGGTCAGCGCCTGGCCACGATCACCTGCTCCATGGCCGCGGAACTGCCCGGGGGGGCCGCCCTGGGGGGCACCAAGGGCTGGGCACAGGTGGGTCTGGGGGGGGAAAGGACCCCAAAAACTGCCCTGGGGGGCACCAAGGGCTGGGCACAGGTGGGTCTGCGGGGGGAAAGGACCCCAAAAACTGCCCTGGGGGGCACCAAGGGCTGGGCACAGGTGGGTCTGCGGGGGGAAAGGACCCCAAAAACTGCCCTGGGGGGCACCAAGGGCTGGGCACAGGTGGGTCTGGGGGTCCCTGGGATGAAGGGGGGGAGGGAGAACCACCCTAAAAGTGTCCCCTGGGGGGGTCCCAAACCCCCCGATCCTCGAGGTGGGGATGGGGAGGGG
>NW_020886069.1:1171-5940 GCF_003945725.1 Corapipo altera
GGGGGGGTCTCTGATGTTTCTCCCCCTCTCTCCCCACCCCCAGTTCCCCGAGCACATGAACTGCCCCACGGAGCTGATCTGGGGGGGCAACAAGGAGGTTTTCCCGCTGCCCCCCCCCTCGCAGCCCCTCAACTTCTCCAACGGGACCGGGCTGCGCTTCGAGGCCCAGCACGTCCGGGAGTGCCTGCTGCAGGGTGAGGGGGGGCCCCGGGGTCCCTGGGGCTGGGGGGGTCCCTGAGACTGGGGGGGGTGTCCCTGAGGCTGGGGGGTGCCCCTGAGACTGGGGGTGTCCCTGAGGCCAGGGGGGTCCCCGGGGCTGAAGGGGGTTCCCTGAGCCTGGGGGGGATTCCTGAGGCTGAGGGGGGTCCCTGAGGCCAGGGGGGTGTCCCTGAGCCTGGGGGGTGCCCCCGGACCCCGCTGACCCCCCCGTGCCCCCCAGGTCTGACCGAGAGCCCGGTGATGCCTCTGGCCGAGAGCGAACTCATCGCGCGGCTCCTGGAGCAGGCCCGGGATCAAGTGGGGGCTGCGGGGCCGGGGGGGGGGGCTCAAAGGGAGAGCCCACCCCTCAGAGACAGCCCTGAGCCACCCCAGAGCCCCCCCGGGGTGACCCCGTGACCCCAGAGTCACCCCCTCCCCACACCAATCCAGCAATAAAGGATTTAAAAACCTCCGTGGGTTTGTGGCTCCTGCACTCCTGGGATGGGGGTTAATGGGGGGTTTTGGGGTCTCTGATGGGGGTTTGGGGGTTAATGGGGGTTTTGGGGTCCCTGATGGGGGTTCTGGGGTCCCTGATGGGGGTCTGGGGGCTTAAGGAGAGTTTTGGGGTCTCCCTCCGCAGTGGGTTTTTTTTTTGGGTGGGAGTCCCTGCAGGGCTTTGGTGCCCTTCCCACACCCAGCCGGGCTCGGGGGCTCCCAGTTGATCCCAGTTTGACCCCAGTTTGTGCCAGCACAGCCCCTTTATTAGAGCAGGACCCCGTGCTGTCGCAGCACTGCCGTGAACGGCGCCGTCTTTGCCTCCACGTTGCGCTCGGCGCGGTGCCGCAGGCTCTGGGGGGGGAAATGGGGGGGGTCAGGGGGTCCTGGGGGGAATCAGGGGGTCCCAGGGAGGGTTGGGGGATCCCTGAGGGTCCCGGGGGGGGGGACACAGCTGGGAGACCCCCCGGGAGGGGCGTTTAGACCCCCGTGGTGCTCCCAAACCCTCACGGCAACGGCGCTTTCCAGGCTCCCCCCACCCCTTAATTTTGGGGCTCCCTCCACTTTCAGGGCTGCCCTACCCCAAATCCCCCCCCCCCAGCCAATCTCAGGGCGCCCCCCACCCCAATTTTGGGGGAGTTTCTTCCTCCCCTTTTCTTTACCATCATCTTCTTCTTCTTGTTGTAGCGCAGCTTCGCCTTCTCCTTCCGCTTCTCCTCCAGCGCCTCCGTCACCTCCCGGTACTTCCAGCCCACCTCGTGGGCCAGCCGGCCCAGCACGGCGAACTGGGGGGGCACAGGGGGGTCATGGGGGTCCCCAAAACCCCGGGGAACCCCCCCAGCCCCTCCCCAACACTCACCTTGCGCGTGGGTTTGAGGCGGATGATCTTGAGCGCGGCCGGGACCACCATGCGCTTGCGCTGGGGGGCAAAGGGGGGGATTTTGGGGGGTCACAGGGGATGGTTGGGGGGCATTGAGGGGTCCCAAGGGGTCTGGGGGTGTTGAGGGGGTCCCGGGAAGGGGGGTTGGGGGGTTCCCCGGTGTCTCAGTGTTCGGGTTTCTCTCAGGGAGCATCGAACAATGTAGGTAAGTGAAGGTGACATCATCGACACGGGGGGGATTTTGGGGGGTCTCAGGGGGGTAATGGGGGGTCCCAGAGGGATTTGGAGGCTCTTTATGGGTCCCACAGGGATGGGGAGGGGTCCCCAGGGGGTCTCGAATGGATCTGGGGTCCCAGGGGGTTCGGGAGCTGTTTATGGGTCTCACAGGGATGGGGAGGGGTCCCCAGAGGGTCCCAAGTGGATTTGGGGTCCCACGGGGCTGGGAGGGGTCCAGAGAGGAACTCGGGGGAGTCCTGGAGGAGTCTGAGGGTCCCAGAGCAATTTGGGGGTGTCTGGGGGGTGGAGTGGGGAATTTTGGGGTGGTTAAGGGGGGTTTGGGAGCACCCTTGGGGTGGGGGGTCCCGGGGATGGATTTAGGGGGGTGCTGGTGGACTTTTGGGGAGCTCCTGGAGGGGGGGATATCTGGGGGTGGCACTAGACCCCCAGTGGGGATCCTGGGGGGGATTCTGGGCTGATTTTGGGGGGTCCCCACCTTGTCGTAGGGGGGGGGGGATCCCGTCGAACACCTTGAGCCGCTCCAGCGCCGCCTGGCCCCGCTTGGTCTTGTGGGGCAACATCCCTGGATTTGGGGGGGCACAGGGGGGTCAGGGGGGGCTCAGGGGGTGCCCCCGGCTCTGGGAGAGGCTCGGGGGGGTCCCCGGCCCCCACTCACCCCTCACGGTTCGCCAGAAGATGCGGCTCGGGGCGCGGAAGTGGAAGGGCCCCCGGGAGGGGTTGGTGTTCATCCTCTTCCTCAGGAACGCCAGGAACTTCACTGGGAACGGGAGGGGAAAAAAGGGGGTTAAAAAATCCCCTTCCCCGGATCGAGGGGGCTGGGAACGCCCGGGAATTCTGCTGGGACCCGCGGGAGGGTCAAAAATCCCCCCCTTCCCCCCCAAACTCACGTTTGTTGCGGTAGAAGTTGCCGGAGATGTTGATCCCCTCGCAGCGAACCACGACCACGCGGCGCCCTGGGGGGGACACGGCGGGGCCCGGGGAAAGGGGAGGGTCAGGGCTGGGCCCGGGAATTCCTCCCCGGGACCCCCGCGGAGCCCCCCGCGCTCAGCTGGTAGTGCATGAGGGCGGCTCTCATTGCGGCGACGCTCCACAGCCGAGGGGCTCATCACGGCGCGGGGGGTCTGGGGGGTCCCGGGGGGGTCCCGGGAGGGGTCTCAGGGGGGTCGCGGACTCACCCAGCAGCACCTGCTTGGCCACGATGGCCGCCAGCCGGCCCAGGAGGTGCCCGCGCCCATCGATCACCAGCACCTGCGGCACCGGGGGTGGAATTCGCGTTACCGGGAGGAAGGTGGGGGGGGGGGGGGGTCACCGGAGGCTTCAGGGGCCTCCACGTGGCCGCTCCCGCCGCCCGCCCGGGATCCCCTCGCTGGTGATCCCCCTCCCCGGTGCCCTCGGAGCCCCCCGGCCGCCCCCAAGGCCCCTCAGAGCCCCCCCAGAGCCGCCCCGGGCCCGCCCGGCCGCACCCGCGGCTCCGCCATCGCCGCCGCCCGCGCCGCAAGAGGCCACGCCCCACGCGGGGTCGCTCCTTCCGGCGTCGGCTGCGGCAGGGGCGGAAGTGGCGTAAGACGGCGAAGCGAGGGCGGAAGTGAGGCGCTGGGGGAGTCGGTGAGGGCGGAAGTGAAGGGGCGGGGCCTCGGGGGCTTTGGGGGCGGGGCCACAAAGCCCACCCCGACCCCCCCCTCGTGTGCCCAGAACCCCCCAGTGTCTCCAGAACCCCCCCCCAATATCCCCAGAACCGCCCCAATGTCCCCAGAGCCCTTCAGGTGTCCCCGGAACCCCCCCCACTGCCACTGGAACCAGTGTCCCAAGACCCCCCCCCCAGTGCCCCTCAGGAGCTCTAGAGCCCCCCCCCAGTGTCCCCAGAATCCCCCCCAGTTCCCCCCAGTCCGTCCCAGTGCTCCCAGACCACACAGAGCCGCGGGGCCGATCTGGGGGCCGCAGCCCCCCGTGTATTTATATATGTACAGAATGGGGGGGCCCGGTCTTGGGGGGGCACGGGGGGGGGGAGGAGGGTTGGGGGGGTCCCTGGTGGTTCTGGAGGGGGTGTCCCTGGGGGTCCTGGCGGGCTTGGGGGGTGCCCGGTGGTCCACAGTGGTCCGGGGGGGAAGGGGAATGTCCCAGTGGGTTTGGGGGGTCCCTGTCGGTCCTGGAGGGGGGGTGTCCCTGGGGATCCTGGTGGTCCCGGTGGGTCCCCAGTGGTCCGGAGGGGGGGTCCCTGAGGATCCTGGTGGTTCCCTGGTGATCCTGGTGGGCTCGAGGGGTCCCCGGTGGGAATCCCGGGGAGGGGAGTTCGGGGAATGTCGTGGGGGGGGAAGGGGGGAAGTCCGTGGTGATCCCGGTGGGAGCTCGGGAGAGGATTTGGGAGGGGAGGGAGGTCCCATCTCACCCTTCCGCATCCCCCAGGACCCCCCCGGGGGCCGGGGTGGTGCCGGTGGCCCCGTACCCGGCCGGGGGCCCTCCGGGCGGTCCCATCGCCCCCCCGCCTCCTTCCTCGTCCTCCTCCTCCTCGTCGTCGTCGCCGCCCGGCGCGAGGGGCTCGGCCTCCTCCCGGGGGGGCTCGGCCCAGGGCTGCGGCTCCCCCGAGGCGAAGGCGCCGTAGAACGCGACCCCCGCGTAGTGAACGAGGGCGGCGATGAGGAACACCCACTGCCACTCCTCCCGCGTCTGCCGGCCAATGGCGGGGTCCCAGTGCCCATCACACCCCACACTGTCCCCCCCCCGTACCACTGTCCCCTCCAGGTCCCAGTGCCCATCACACCCCACACTGTCCCCCCCAGGTCCCACTGTCCCCTCCAGGTCTCAGTGCCCATCACACCCCACACTGTCCCCCCCAGGCCCCACTGTCCCCTCCAGGTCCCAGCCCCCCCTCCAGCTCCCCATGTCCCCCCACCCCGGGTCCCAGTGCCCATCACACCCCACACTGTCCCCCCCCAGGTCCCACTGTCCCCCCCAGGTCCCA
>NW_020886069.1:6040-7323 GCF_003945725.1 Corapipo altera
CCCCCCCCAGGTCCCACTGTCCCCCCCAGGTCCCACTGTCCCCTCCAGGTCCCACTGTCCCCCCCCTGCTCCCAGTGCCCCCCATCCAGGCCCTTCTGTCTCCTCTCAGGTCCCAGTGCCCATCACACACCCCACTGTCCCCCCCAGTCCCTCCCAGGTTCCCGTTCCCCCCCCCTCACCCCAAATCCCCCGCGGGGCCCCCCCGCCGCCCCCCCCACCTTGTGTCGGGTGAGAGCCCCCACGATGAGGGGACAGACCATCCCCGAGAGGGTCCCCACGCCGTTGGAGAGCCCCATGAGGACGCTGGCGTAGCGGGGGGCGATGTCCAGGTGGTTCACGTTGAACCCTGAGGGGACGGGGGGGGTCAGGACACACCCCCTCGTGTGTGTTTGTGTCCCCCCTGCCCCGTGAGCCCCCCCCGTGCCCACCGGAGATGGCGAAGCCGCTGAAGCCCACGGCGAGCACGAGGAAGGAGATGGCGACGGCGCGGGAGTGCGAGTACCCGACCACCAGCAGCAGCGTGGCCTCCATCCCGAACCCTGCGGCGGGGAGGGGTCACCCCGGACACCCCCCCGGCCCCCGGGACCCCCCACAGCCCCGGAGTGCCCCCAGGTGTCCCCAGACCACCCTTGGGACCCTCCCATTGTCCCCATTTGTCCCTTCACATCACCCTCCCTGACCCCTCTATGTCCCCACTGTGTCCCCCCCACATCCCTCTCCCTGTCCCCACTGTGTCCCCCTCAATAATCCCCCCAAGTCCCCCTCTCTGTTCCCACCATGTCCCCCCTCTGTCCCCCCACCTCGTCTCTCCCCTTCCCTCACCCCCAAAATCGCCCTGTTCCGCCCCATTTCGCCCCCTCCAGCCCCCCCCCACGCCGTGCCCCCCCCTCACCCCCGCAGTTCATCATCTTCCTGACGTTGGTGGTCGACATGAGCCCCCGGGAGCGCAGGAAGTCGGCGATTTGGCCCCCGATGGGCACCACGATGGTCATCACCAGGTGGGGCAGCGCCGAGAGCAGCCCCACCTGCCCCAGGGCCGTCAGTGGGGGCAGTCTGGGGGGTCCCGCCCGGGGCAGGGGGGGAGCTGGGGAGGGGGGAGGGGGTTGGGGGTCCCACCTTGCTGATCTCGAAGCCGAAGACCTCCTCGAAGTAGGCGGGCTGGCTGATGAGCAGCAGGTAGAAGGTCCAGGAGCGGCAGAAGTTGGCCACGATGATGGCGTAGACGGGCATGGAGGTGAAGAACTGGCGCCAGGGGGTGGCCAGCTGGGCAAAGGGGGGGGGGG
>NW_020886069.1:7423-7724 GCF_003945725.1 Corapipo altera
CCCCCCCCAACCTCCAGACCCCAATGGGGCCTCCTGAGCCCAGTAAGACCCCAACAGGACCCCCTTTGGCCTCCTGACCCCACAATTATCCCAAAGTGCCCACCAGCAGCGGGTTGCTGCCCCCTGACCCCACAGTGACCCCTAATGTCCCCCAGTGACCCACCAGTGCCTACCAGTGCCCACCAGCAGCGGGTTGCTGCCCCCTGACCCCACAGTGACCCCCCGTTCCCCCCAGTGCCCCCCAGTTCCCCCCAGTGCCCCCCAGTGCCCCCCAGTGCCCACCAGCAGCGGGTTGCTGCCC
>NW_020886070.1:0-7716 GCF_003945725.1 Corapipo altera
CCCCTAAACGAAGTGGGAAGATTCAAGATCGCCCAGAAGCAGCTCTGTGGTGGTTAAGGGCTGTTTTGAAGGAGCAGGGCTGCAAGGGTTTGCTTGTTTTAAGGAACTTTGCCCAACTTCGTTGTGAAATGTCTTCCCATGAAAGCTGGGGTCTCAAACTCATCCCACGTAGGGTCTCGGTCTTGTCTTTGAACTATAAAGCCACCTTTTAGAGAGAGCCCTCTCTCTTCTACAGCAAATACAGATCACAGAATCCTGGAATGGGTTGGATTGGAAGGGACCTTAAAGATCATCTCATCCCAATCCCCTGCCATGGGCAGGGACACCTTCCATTAGACCAGGTTGCACCAAGCCTGGTCCAACCCAGCCCTGAACAATTCCAGGGGTGGGGCAGCCACAGCTTTTTTTCTGGGCAAGCACTGGAGTCCTGTCATTCTTGATTGTGTAGGCAGCATTTTCTTGGGTAGGATTGCAAAGGGAGGATTTAAATCAACCCTTTTAGTTACCCTTTAGTGCAGTCTTTTAAAAGTTCATATGGAAGGATACTGATGGATATAACAC
Organism: Corapipo altera; assembly: GCF_003945725.1. Lineage (NCBI taxonomy): Eukaryota > Metazoa > Chordata > Aves > Passeriformes > Pipridae > Corapipo > Corapipo altera. The sequence continues at coordinate 562 of NW_020886070.1, forward strand.
ACATTTCTTCCTCCTAATTGTGACAGCTTTGACTGATGAATTTAAGACTGAGCTCAGCTTGGCAAACGGCCCTCCTTTGGTCAAGCCAGTTTATTACAAAGATGGTCTGCAGTGTGCGGCTGAACTCCGAGAACATCTCTACACAGGTATGGTATTTGTTCTGGATTTCTTTCTTAATTTAAGCTTTTATTTGACAGAACTTCATGGAAGATAGCATAATCTAAATATCAGATTTTAGGCAAAGCACTATTAGGGTGATTTTAAAAGGTGCAGCGGCTCCAAAAAAGTTATTTCCCTGATTTTTCAGATGCTTTTCTGTCTTCTCCTATTTTTGTCACTAAGTACAATCTCTAATGCACACAGTTACTGAGAATACACCTGGACTCCGAGGGCTTTGTGCACTGTCTGACCACTGTTACATTCAAAATCTTCATGGAGGAAAAAGAGAGACAGAACAATTTATTTTGAGCATAACTGAAATCTAGTTAATGATTCACTTTGACAACCTCATGGTGTAACATCTCCCCCTAGTAACTGCTGTCTTGAGTAAATGATTTGCTCTGTTTTGCTTTCCTAATTTTTTATTCCTTTTTTTTTCTAGTGGGTTCTAATGAAATCAAATGGAAGCCAGAAACCATCTGCACCGACCTGTTCTCAGAGTACCCTGGATTAGAGGATTTAATGAAAAAACAACTCCGTGGAGTTACCCAGGGGGTACTGATATTTTCAAGGAGTTGGGCTGTTGACATTGGCTTGCAGAAAAACCAGGATGTTGTGTGTGATGCTCTCCTAGTAGCTGACAGTGAGTGTCCAGTGTTGTTTACTGTGGTCAGGGGCACCTCTTGTGTCACATCTGGAACCTGGAGAGAAACTGCTCGTGCCTTGAAGCAAAAACTAGTCAATGATGGGGGATGTACTTCAAGAGTGTGTGTGATTCCCCAGATCCTGCAGCTGAATGGCACAGAGGACCAGACAGCAGTTGAAGAGAATGAGGTTCCCTGGCAAGAAACCCTGCATGATTCCACCAGCCTTTACCCAAAGAGTTACATCCTCACCTCCAGGGACATCCCTGCCTTCCTTCGGGCACTTGTGATTGTTGTGCTGGGCTTTAAGTCCTACTTAAGTGACCATCTTGGCTGTGAGATTTTCAACCTTCTCACTCTCAAACAGTATGAGCTGCTCTCCAAGAACCTGCACAAAGTCAGGAAGCTGTTTGTCCTTGGTCTTCCTGGGACAGGGAAAACAATTGTGGCTTTGAAGATCATTGAGAAAATAAAAAACACTTTTCACTCTTCTGCGGACGAGATACTTTATATTTGTGAAAATCAACCCTTGAAGGATTTTGTGCCGTAAGTAATAATGTGTATTTCCTCTTTATATTATCTCATTCCATCTTCTGTGCCTACAGCACAAGCCCTGCTGAATTTACCTCTCTTTGCCAAATTTATAGCTTTGCCTGACACAAAGACACAACCTTCATCTCCAGGAAGGAGTTCACGCTGCAAGTGGGATTGAGCTGAGCTCTGGCCCAGATCCAGCACTCAGTGACTGCAGTGAGCATTCCATGTTTGGGGATTGCAGGACTGTGTTAGAGCTTCCAAAGACAGTGCCCTCAGTGTAATGGTCTGTTACAGCTGGTGCCGACCTCAAAAGTTCCCCCGTCCCTTTCTCTGCTGCTGCCTCAGCACTGTCTGTGCTGGGCCTGCTCAGAGTTCTTGTGCAGCTGTGCCAGGAAGAGCCCTTGGAGCTTGTAACAAGGAGAACAGAAACTAACACCCTGCTGAGAGAGGATTTGAGGCAGAGCAGTCCCCCAGCCCTGTTCTTGCTGCATTTCCTCCTGTGCCAGCACGGGGAGCTCAGCAGCCGCCACGGCAGACAAGGCCCAGGACATCAGGGAATGCAGCCCTGCTCAGTGCCCTGGCAGCAGGTCCTGGCCCCAGAAGGCAGCAGAAGTGCTGCCAGTCCCTGCTGACCCCAGGAGAAAAGGGAACCTGTCCTTCCTGCAGGAGCCCGGGCACCAAGGGAGAGCAGGGCAGAGGGACACCCCGGGGAGCCTTCCCATGAGGGCTGTGGAGGCAGGTGGGCCTGAGCCTCCTCCTGGGGTACATCCAAAGGTGGTGGGGGCTGCTCAGCAATGCCTACACACAGGCAATGCCTTGGAATCAATGTTTCCATGGGGAAAATGACCCAGCATGGTGCAGCTGAGATGGGCACTTTGGCATTGTCCAGCAGGATGAGCCCTCCTGGGATGAGTCCCAGAGAGATGGAGGCAGTCAGTAAGAGCTGGTCACATCTGTTGTTTATTTAACATATTCTTTTTTTGGGGTTCTGTTTCATTTTACAAAGAAGTAAGAACTGCCAGGCTGTGACACGTGCTGCCTTCCTGGAAAAGGACTTCCCACACGTGAAACACATCGTGGTTGATGGAGCTCAGAATTTTCGTTGTGATGAAGGAGATTGGTACCAACGCGCCCGGTCAATAGTCAAGAGAAGTGGTGGCATTTTCTGGGTCTTTGTGGATTTCTTCCAGACCACTTACCCATATGACTGTGGTCTTGACTTTTCAAAAATGGTTCCTCAGGAATGGCTGACCAAAATGGTCCGGAATGCCAAGGAAATATGTCATGTCATGTTAAATCTAATGTGGAAAATCCACCAAACACGTAACATTGGTATGCCCTATGAAGTGCTGGAGGAGTTGTTGAAACAGGCTGAATGTGCCCATTCTTTGCCAGGTTCCTTTAGACAACACTATGTAAGACCAGATGAATTGGCAAAGCATGTGGCCGAGCTCTGCAAGAGCTACCTCGATCAAGGCTATCCCCTCAGAGATATTGCCATCCTGTGCAGCACACAGCCTGATGCTGAGCAGTTCAGACGGGAACTGCAACCTGAGCTAGAAAGACAACTGAGCAAGTGCAGGGTGAGGGGGGCCTTGGGATTAGCAGAGGATGTTTCCAAAGACGTCATTGTCATTGACAGCATCCGACGCTTCTCAGGCCTAGAAAGGACGATTGTCTTTATCATCAACGCTTACACTCCATTAGACCACATATTTGACAATCTCGTACTCTGTGCAGTGTCCAGAGCCAACATCAACATCCATTTGTTTAATTGTAAGAAAAGATATTTCTAAGAGGACAGTTCCTATGGCTCTAGATGCTGGAAAGTTTCACTCATTTAGTGTGATATCAGTGACATCAGAGAGCAGCCTGGCAGAAACACAGCATCACAATCAACAACTGCAATGGGTCACCAAGATTTCCTCATTCTAACAGGACTCCTGAAGGGTTCAAGTCCACCAGCTGCTGTAACAGAGTGTGTTGTTGACAGCCCAGTTCTTACTCTCACGACAAATATGACATCAGTCATGTGGCTCCTCAAACTCTGATTGTCAAAACCCTGTTGAGAATCTACCACTTAACTACATCTTTTCTTTCTGTCTCAGCTGCCAACCGTTGCCACAGCTTTGCCAATATCTCTCTGTGACATGGTGTCTATAACTGCTTACTCTGATATTAGATAAAGCTGGATAAACAGTAACATGATAATGTTATATTTCTCCAGGGTAAAAAAAAAAAGAAAAAAAAAAAAAAAGGTATTTGACTGAGACATTTGTACAAAATTCTCGGGTTTCAGCCTGTCTGTAATAAAAGGCTTTTTCTGACTTTAAGAGCTCCTGTATTTGTGGTGGGTAGTGTTCCACATGAGAAAATGGGAGGACCTTACAAGGGCCAGTGTTCCTGGACTAATAGACATTTCCAATTAATTGGAAAGGAGTTTCAACGGCAGAGGAAATGTGCGGGACCCCTCTCTCACAGAGGCTGGGAGATGGAATATAGGGGACCCCCCTCAGGTGGAGGTTTGGGGGGTCTGAGATGCAGAAGCCGCCGGTGCCGAATGGCCCCAAAGCCGGGCCGGCGGCTGGTCCAGGGTGGGAGCCCCCGGGAAGCGCTCCCGGCCCGGGGCTCTGCTCCCCCCAAACCCCGCTGCCCCCCAGCCCCGCTCTCCCCCCGCCGCCACTGCATGTCCCGCCGAGTCTGTCATCCAACCTGGCGAAGCCGAAGGCGCGGCCGCGCGTGGAAGTGGAAAGTTATTTTAGCACTGAATAGAATATTTTAAAAATTAAACTCTCTGAAATATAGATGCAGAGAACGCTGTAGGCGGGGCGTGAACGGGGAAGCGAAGGGGCGGGAGGGGGACAGGTGGGAGGTTCGCTCCTGTAAGTTTGAGCCGGGCAGGACCGCACTGGGAATTCCTCGTCCGAAGCCGCCGCGGAGCCCCGATAGCGCCGGGACTCACCGCCCACGGAGCCGGAGCAGAGCCCCCGTCCCCCGGGAAGGTCTGTCAGTGCCCGCTCCGGGCCCCCCCGCCTCCCCTCCCCGCCCGCCCGGTGACCCCCCGGCCGGTGCCCGGCGCTGTCCGGAGCGGTCGGACCCGAGCCCCGAGCTCAGAGCCCCGAGCCCGAGCCGAGCCGGCGGCAGCGCCCGGCGGAGCCGCCTCCGGGGCCGGTGTCGGCGCTGTGCGGCGGCCCGGGCCGCTCACGGGGGCCGGGATGAATCAACCGCGGTGAGCGGGGATGCGCCTTCCTTGGGCGAGGCTTCAGAGCAGCGGCTGCAGCCCGGGCGGCCAGAGAGCCCCAGCAACTGCTGCCTTAACCCGCCGCTCTCGCTGCCTTTGCACCAGTGCCCTCGCACCTGCCTGTGCCTTGCAAACAGTGACTTTCATTTCCCGATGTTTCCAATGTTTCCTTTTTCCTTGGTTTCCTTTTTCCTTGGTTTTCTTGGTCCCACTGCCGTGTGTGTGCTCTTCTTTGGCACTTCTTTGGGTGTGCAGACAAGGGCAGCAAAGCTGGGGAAGCATCTGGAGCACCAGTCTGGTGAGGAGCAGCTGAGGGAGGTGGGGGGGGCTCAGCCCGGAGAAAAGGAGGCTCAAGGAGGACTTTCTTGCTCTCTGCAGTTCCCTGACAGGAGAGTGGAATAATGTGGGGGTCCAGCTTTTCTCCCAGAGAACAAGGGACAGAACCAGAGGAAACAGCCTCAATTTGCACCAGGGAAGATTCTGGTTGGATATTAGGGAGAAAGGATTATCCAGCCCTGGCCCAGGCTGCCCAGGGCAGTGGTGGAGTCCCCATCCCTGGAGGGATTTAACAGACATGTAGATGTGGCACTTGGAGACATGGGTTAGTGGTGGCCTTGGCAGTGCTGGGGGAACAGTTCATGATCTCAGAGGGCTTTCCCAACCCAAATGACTCCGTGATAATCATGAAGTGTTTTTGATAACGTATCCCTCCAGGATCAGGATGGCCAACCAGGAAGAGCATCTGCTGATCAACTTGAACACGAAATATGCTGATGTGGTGATAGATATTGGGAAAATGCTTGTCGGAGAGAGTTGCAGAAAGAAGATGACCTCTTTGAATCAGAAAAGACAACGAAGGGACCTTTCCATAGCAGTGTGTGCATTGCTGAATTCAGGAGGAGGAATAGTGAGGATGGAGAGTGAGGACAGGAATTACTGCCTCCGGGAGCATGGCATTGGTCTGGACATCGAGAACAGCCTCCGGGATTGCATTGGCAGCAATGAGATTGGTGAATACTTCACGTGGATGCAGGAGGGGAGTAACTTGCTGCTCTTTGTTAAAACATGGAGCTGTGGAGGCCTGGAACAAGGAAGTGCAGAAGCCACCAAGCCGCGTCTCTGCAGCCTGAGCACTGGTTTGTTTTGTAGGTCCGGTACTTCTGTTTTCCCTGTCAAGTCAAGAGATGCACCTGAATTCCTGAGGGGGAAGAAGAGCTCTGCCAAGTGCAACAGTATGAATGAGCAGAGTGCCAAGAGAGCTCTGCTGAGATTTTTTGGTGGAGCAAATGAAACTCCTCTGAACATCCAGGAGCACGACATCCAAGATGCTGCAGCCAGGTTTCTAAAGAGAGACAAAGTGCTGGTTGGGGAGGTCCTGGGTTTCACAGAGACAACTCATATTGAATTTAAGCAATACAGTACAAGGAATATCTTGGAATACATGAGCAAAAACCTTCCTAATTATGTCTCTGCCTTTGCAAACACTGAGGGTGGATATTTATTTTTTGGTGTGGATGACAACGGTAAAGTCACTGGAACCCACAGTAATGTGGAGAAAGAAGCCTTAGAACAAACAGTGGCCAAGACCATTCTCTCTCTGCCTGTCTATCATTCCTGTGGCTCTGGGGCTCTGGGAGTGCAGTTCCAGACACACACCCTGGATGTTTATGACCAAGCAGGATGTTCACAGGGCTACATCTGCGCTGTGCACGTTGAACGGTCCTGCTGCCCTGTGTTCCATGGTGACCCCGAATCCTGGATGGTGATGGGTGGCAAGATTGAAAGACTGAGAGCTGGGAAATGGATGGAGCTCATGACAGCTTCAGACCCAGGTAAAATCTGCACCTATGTTAGAGCCAACTTCACTTATGCCTTGGGCTGTAAATGTCCAGAAGGAAAGCCCAACTTGTTTTGCTGGGAGTTCTCACAAACCCAGAAAAGGCCCTTTGGCCCAAGGCCCAGCCCCAGGCCCCGAGGTGACAGTGTGGTCACTGTCCTGCAGTGGCACCCCACCCTCTGAACCGGTTCAGCAGCACTTCTTGAAGCACTCCCAACTGGCATAAACCTTCCTTCCTAGGGATGTCATACACCCCTAAACGAAGTGGGAAGATTCAAGATCGCCCAGAAGCAGCTCTGTGGTGGTTAAGGGCTGTTTTGAAGGAGCAGGGCTGCAAGGGTTTGCTTGTTTTAAGGAACTTTGCCCAACTTCGTTGTGAAATGTCTTCCCATGAAAGCTGGGGTCTCAAACTCATCCCACGTAGGGTCTCGGTCTTGTCTTTGAACTATAAAGCCACCTTTTAGAGAGAGCCCTCTCTCTTCTACAGCAAATACAGATCACAGAATCCTGGAATGGGTTGGATTGGAAGGGACCTTAAAGATCATCTCATCCCAATCCCCTGCCATGGGCAGGGACACCTTCCATTAGACCAGGTTGCACCAAGCCTGGTCCAACCCAGCCCTGAACAATTCCAGGGGTGGGGCAGCCACAGCTTTTTTTCTGGGCAAGCACTGGAGTCCTGTCATTCTTGATTGTGTAGGCAGCATTTTCTTGGGTAGGATTGCAAAGGGAGGATT
>NW_020886071.1:0-1997 GCF_003945725.1 Corapipo altera
AATAAATTCTGATTGGAAATTGCCCGATTGGGTTTCTATTTGTCACAAAACTTGGTGACTTCGCCCGACGTGATACCCTTTGTGTTCTGAGAGATATTTAGCGCCTGAGATAGGAGCGCGCCCGCTGTTTTTCAGCGGCCTATTCACAGGCCTAATATTTCAACAAGGACCAAGGGTAACGCATGTATATGATAAAAGCAAGGAATTAAAAAGCTCCTGGAGTGCTGCAGCAAAAAGCCCATAATTCTTGTGCACGAAGACCCGAGTGAGAACAACGGACTGTGAGTATCACTTCGGGGGGGCGGATAAAGAGGTCGGTGAATGAGTGAATGAGACGCAGCGTAGCTGCGGATCGAGTGTGGAGTCCTTCTAACCTCGTTTCTGTCTCACCGCGAGGGGAGCAGCAGGTGAAGGGACGAAGCGGAAGAATTGATGAGTGGACCTCTGGGGTCGGTGAGAGTTTTTCAGGAGGGACCACTGAGTCAGTGAAAAATCCTAAAAGGGATCTCAGAGGATCGGTGGGAAGGTAGAAAACTTTAGAAGGGACCTCAGGAATATGGGGCAGGGATTTAGTAAATTAAGTTGCCCCAGGAAGGAAAGGAGCAGACAGGCATTGCCGGATATACCCTTAGACAGTCCTCTAGGGGTACCTATTTAGTTAGTTAGCAGCTGCGGGAAAGTTTTGTGTTTTGTGTTCCGGGAGATAGGGAACACGGGTTCCTGAAAAGTTTGCTTAAAAGCTTTGCAGGAGGCGAACGGGTAGTTCGCCATCCCAGGTCAGAACCAGTTAGCCTAGGGCTGTTTGGTTTGGAGGGGACGCCCTCCGGTGCTCTGACGCTGTGGAAGAGCCGGTGGGGCTCTGGAGTCAATGTGGCTCGGTAAATAGCTGAAAGGTTACGTTAACAGCATCGTAACCCCAAAGTAACAAGTTTGAACCTCAGTGTGTGACTGTGGTTTGTTTTTGTTTTGCAAGCATAGGTTGTGTGGATTCAAAATTTAAGATCCCTGAAGAATTCCCCCTAAGTCTGGTTTTAAAACATTGGAAGACTTTAACTAGTTCTGAGACAACTTTAAAGAAGGAAGAACTGTGTAGGCTGTCTGTAAATACCTGGCCGTTGTTTGGACAAATGAGAGGAGTAGCATGGCCGGAATTTGGTCCGTTTGAACTGAACACAGTGTTTCAATTAATCTCGTTTTTACATGTAGAACAGAGGTGGCGGAAAATTCGATACGCAGAGTTGTTTTTGTCCCTATTAACACGCCCTGGATTGGGGGTGGAAGATAAGAGAAATGAAAGCTCAGAAAGGGCAGAAAGATCAGAAGCAGAATTAGAAAAAGAGAGAAAAGATTGAGTTAAAACTACCCCCGTCTCACGAGTTTTATTTAAAAACACAGAGAATGGGGATTTAAATGTGTTAATATCACCGGATGGGAGAGAAAACAGCCCGGGAGCTGCAGGAGGAGCGGCCCCGGGACCGGCTCCTGCTGAGCCGGCAGGAGCCATTGGCGGACCCCTGGTGTGGATATGGCTGCACCGGGAGGGATTAGGTAAATTAAAGCCTCTGGAGAAGTTAGCTCGGGTCCAGCGGGAGCAAGTCCTGTCGTTTTGGCTGGAGTACGCAGAGGTGCAGGTGAAATCAGCTTTTGTTGAAGCTGCTTGCAGCGCGGTAGAGCAGAACGAGAGTTATGCAGATGCTGCGGAGCTTGCTAGCCCAGAGATAACATCTAGTTTAGTTGCAACAGGAGTAATAGCAGGAGAAACTCCTGGCCCCACAGGGGCAATGGTTGCGGGGGCTGCCCTGCCTGTTCCAGTGAGCAGAGAAGCAGTCTGTAGCTCTGCAGCAGCTAGTAGCTTTGCCGGGGCAGATAAAGTTGTCATAGCAACAGCAGAAGTGAGCTCAGGAGTAGAGGAACAAGTAACAGCTGAAGTTGATAGTTGTATCGGTAACAGAGTAGTGAAGGCTGAAAAGTCAGCTTTTAGTAAGATTGCTTTTGGT
>NW_020886071.1:2097-3654 GCF_003945725.1 Corapipo altera
GTGTTTGTGAGAGCGAGTAGCCCAGCACCACAGATGGGTGCTCAGGCAGTTGATTTAATCGGTGGCGATAGCGATACGAGAGCTGTAAGAACAAAGCTGCATGCCCCGAGTGCAAGAGAGACCCTAAACTTTACGGCAAACTGTGCTGTTGTAGAAACAAAGACAAGAGAAATGAGTTGGGTCAAAATGTGTGAAACCAGGCAAAAGGCAAATGAGTCACCCACAGACTTTTTGAACAGGTTGAAAGATATCGTTAGAAAATATATTGATATTGATTTAGAATCAGACTTGGGAAAGAGACGCCTGGTATACCTGTTTGTGGGACAGCCTGTTACGTCCCGCCCCAGGAAAAAGGGGGCGGAGGGGGTAACCCAGGTTTTATCAATAATTCCTTTGGGGTGGATTAAAGCGAAACGACACTAAATAATCGGTGTTTGAAAACATATATTGACGAGATTTATTTTAACAATTCTGTATTAACAGGCATGCTAGCAGTTTGGGTGCTGTCATACAACAATGTGACACAGAGATAACCTTTGGGGAGGGAAAGAAAATACATAGGGGAGAGAAAGGCAGGATAAGAGCAAGGGAGAGTAAGGGAAAGAAAAGCTGAGAGTGGACAGATGTCTATAGTCACCGCCCACGGGGTCCAGCGATGCTTCCATGTCTGTCAGTTGAAGTGGTGGCCTTGATCTGCTGGGGGTGAAGGGGGGAAGCCCCCATACTCTAAGAAGTTATGAGTTATTATATCACGGGCCATGCCTCGAGCCTCCAACAACTCCTGGGTCTGTGTTGAGTTTTTTTGTGTCTCGCCCGGTTCCCGCCTTTAGGGAGGGAGGGGCCTGATTGCTCATCAGATGTATCAATAGTCAAAAGCCTGCGAGCTCGGCTTCTTGCCTTTTCAGGGCTTCACACCTTCAGCACTGGAGGGAGGGAGGGGCCCGACTGCTCATCAGAGGTATCATGCAAGTCAAAAGCCTGCAAAAGTCTCCTAGAATGCATAAATCATTAACCATTTCAGTCTCTGACACAGCCCACAAAAGATATAAAGAGGACATTATTAGAGATAGCTTGGGCAGTATATCAGAACAGAAAGCAGAAAGCTAGTACGGTGGGCGGAGAGACGCTTATAAGAACAGCCATTGCCACGGCAACGGAACTCCCGGCTCAGAGAGCAGGGGAGGCTTCTGGAACGGCCGTTACCACGGCAACGGAACTGGCTGGTGCCGTGAAGAAAAGTGTTACCTGTGTGTGATACAGTGAGAATGTGTGTGACAGGAAAAGATCCGGGGACAGAGAAAGCGAAATTAGAGCAGAGAGTGATTCTGAAGTTTAAAACTGTGGCGAGCACAATAAAGCGGAGACAGGAAAAGCTAGTCCTAGTTGTTGCTCTGACTAGTGGAGAAGTTTTAGTTCCTGCTAGTGTGGGCCAGGCAGAGACGGCAGATGCGAGTGCCGGAGCAGCGTTAACCAGGCGCACAGAAAGAATGGGTCCAACTGCGGGACAGGCAAAATCTGGGTTTGATACAGGAGCTGCTGTCGCCTTTGCAGACAGAG
>NW_020886071.1:3754-7711 GCF_003945725.1 Corapipo altera
GCTGCGAGCAAGAGATCGGCTGGGGTGCAGAGGCTGCAAGAGAGCCTAGAATGGTGTCTGTGGCTGGAGTCCCAGCCCAACCTAACACAGGACCCTCTGGCTGCGCCATTGGGGGCGAAGACAGAGCTGTTGCTTCCACTCCAGCCCTCCCAAACCTGCATAATCCGTGCCCTCCCATCAGACCGAAAGGGGGGAGGGGAAAACAAAATCAGTTTTTACAATGTTATGGGTGCATAGGAATTTTTGAAATCGCTAAGCAAGTTACCAGCCACTGCTTGACACGTCAAAAAGTGAATAAAAAGGTTATGAGAAATACTCCTGTAGGGGGAAGGGATATAGTATACCGACCCTTCGAGCGAATACAGGTGGATTTCACAGAACTCCCACCTGTGAATAGATGGAAATATCTACTAGTAATAATAGACTATCTGACCCACTGGGTGGAAGCAATACCTACGGGAAGGGCTACAACAAATTTTGTAATCAAAGTACTACTTGAAAATATAATTCCTAGATATGGAATGGTATATAGTATAGATTCAGACAGAGGAACTCATTTCACCTCAAAAATACTTAAAGGAATGACAATTGCGTTAGGAATCATGTGGAAACACCATACTCCCTGGCACCCCCAAAGTTCAGGGAGAGTTGAGCGAATGAACCAGACTCTAAAGCAAGCCCTAACTAAATTGATGATTGAAACTCAGATGTCATGGATTAAGTGTTTACCCCTGGCCTTACTGCGTATTCGAACCCAACCCAGGACAGACCTCGGTCTATCACCATATGAAATGCTTTATGGAATGCCTTATATCTGGCTAAAGGATGCAGTAGGTGACTATAACAATATTGATGCCAAATTAAGACCATACATACAAACACTTGCAAAAGGTTGACAGAAATAAGAGAACTAGGAGCCTTAGCCCAAACAGCACCATTAGATTTCAAGATACATGAAATAAACCCTGGGGATTGGGTCCTAATAAAGAGATGGAAAGAAACTTCTTTAATCCCATTTTGGGAAGGTCCCTTCCAGGTACTGCTCACGACAGAGACCGCAGTGCATACAGCAGAACGAGGGTGGACACACGCGACCAGGGTGAAAGGACCTGTTGCTCCACCACCCCTGAAAGAGTGGACTGTGTCATCAACGCCTGGGGACCTACGACTTAAACTCCAAAAGAGACCTTTATGAATTCATCACCTGAATGGAGAAGACATATCGAAGGCTGGAATGAATTATCCCCAGAACAAAGAGACTTAAAAGCCCGACAGGTATTTCCTGAAAGTTTCTGTATAAAACCTAGCCTGAGATCCTGGTTTCAATTGGTCCCAGGACAAATTCTTAGGAGACAGCGGTTTGTTTCCTGGAAAGAAGGAGCCATCCCCTGGCAGAGTGGAGGGTCAGGTGCATATTTTACTAATCGTTTAGTTAACCCAATCCTTGTGTTAGCTTGTGACCTTGAAAAAGAAGATCCCCCAACTCCTGGACCGACACCACCAGATCGCATACGCTGTATAAAACATCCGTGGGCTCAGCATGATGGTTGGGTAGAGTGTCAGTGTAGGCACTGTCACCGTAAATGGTCCTGTGTGGCCTTTAACCGACATATACATTGCCCTGAGTGTCGTGACATGCAAGGAGATCAACCCCAATTAGAGTCAGTACAGATAAATAAGCTGTTCTGTGGGTGGGAATTGTCATTACCAGTAAATTGGGAAATATTTGAAACTGACTGGTATGCAGCATTAAGATACAGTGTGATGAAATTTTCTGGAGAAATAGCCCAAATTGACTGCCCGCTGGATGACTTTAACTTTATAGACCCCATGTAAAGAATGTCACAATGGCTAACAATTTATATATTGATTAATTAGTGGGAATAACAATTTTGTTGATAGAATCCGTTGTTGTGAGATAAAGTGAACCTTTACCTGGGAACGGAAAAACTGGGCCTTAATTAAAGTAGAAAATCTAAAAGGGGCAAGACCAGGTTAACCTCTGAACCTGCCACTGAAAGCCAGCCGCGGGATGCAACCCCGTTCGGGCATGGGCCGTGGAGGCTTAAGTTATGCTGGACCCTTTTGGATACTCTTCTGCTTTTGGGCTCACGTCCTGTCTGACGAGTGTACAAAATGCTACCAAATTACACGATACAAAGGCCGATTCAAAGCTTAAGCTACCACTCATTTGTCAACAAAGTCTGCTATGACTCTAGACAACTGAACACTTGCAACACGGGTTCTCGGCAACTATGGGTAGCAAAAAATTTAGGAAAAGGGGGAACCAGGTTGGGACTTAGTTGTCCTAAGGGAGAGGAATGGATTTGTTTCACTCAAGAAGGCCATTGGGACATTTCTGATGGTGGTGGAATGCAGGATTTGAAAAGGGAGGAAATAATAAAACAGAGGGTGCAAACTACATTAAAGGAAACCACACAAGGAAAGCCTTCCAACACAGGTGACTTATACCAGAAATTGAAAGACAAACTAGGAGAAGATTGGCAACTCCCGGGTTATGGAACTAACCTATATATTGATCTAATGGAACATATTATTCAAACCTTAAATTTACCTAAGTGCTGGATTTGTAGTGGACCTTTGATGACAGAAGAGTGGCCCTGGAAAGGTACTGGTCTCACCCCATGGGAAATTTTAAAATGGAATCATTCCCAGAAAGCATCAGAATCTAGGCCCCAAGGTTGGATTTTAATTTCTGATGTAGTTGGGCAAGAATGCATTGAACGGAGAGGTAGGGAAACATATAAAACTAAAGTAGGAGAGTCCCCATGCCTATCAGTGAAAATAATCAATACCACAGGAGAATACTGGTTGCCAAAAAAACCGTTAGGATATTGGACTAACAATATGACTGCAGATTGTACTTGGCATGATGAAGCTCAAAGCTGGTGGTGTAATGAAACAAACTTGAGAAACCCTTTTGAGAGCATAAAAGAATTAAAAATATATTGGGACCAAGCAGGTAGTACCGATTTAGAATGGGTAGCTCCAGAAGGATTATTTTGGATATGTGGAAAGCGAGCATATACACAGCTCCCTAAAGACTGGAGAGGAGTCTGTACACTAGGTATAATCCAACCGGGGTTCTTCTTACTGCCCCCTGAAAAAGGTATGAGTTTAGGTGTACCTTTGTATGATGATTATGGAATCATACGCCGAGAAAAAAGGGATGATATTGGAGGAACCCAAAAGTGGTACGATGATGAATGGCCTCCTGAACGAATCATTGCTACTTACGGACCAGCTACTTGGGCCCAAGATGGGACCTGGGGTTATCGAACCCCCATATACATGCTAAATAGAATTATCCGCCTTCAAGCAGTCATGGAAATAGTAGCCAATAAGACAATTCAAACTCTGGATCTAATCACAAGTCAGCAATCAAAAACTCGAGCAGCTGTGTATCAGAATAGGCTTGCCTTAGATTATCTGTTAGCTGAGGAAGGGGGTGTGTGTGGTAAATTCAACACTTCAGATTGTTGTTTACAAATTGATGATAACAGACAGGCAGTTATGGATATTGCACAGGATATCAGAAAACTGACTCATGTACCTGTACAGAAATGGAATTCCATGCTCGACAGCCAGTGGTGGGATAACTTGTTAGGAACAGCTTGGTGGAAGAAAGTAGGATTCTTTTTATTATGCGCGTTGGCCAGTATAATATTTTTACCATGTTTAATTCCTTGTTTCATTAGATTGATAATTTCTGTAGTACAAGGAATGCAAATATCAACAATGCCGATAGATCCAAAGACGGCTCAAAGTGCCAAAGTACTGTTAGTCACTAGAACTCCACCTTCCCGAGATGAAGAAAATGTCAAATTAATATTGTCCAGATTAGAACAAAAAACTCGAATCAATAATTTTATAGAAAGAGAGGAGGGATTGTGATAAACTGAGAGAATGATTCGAGCTAATTAAGAGAAAACAGTG
>NW_020886072.1:0-5801 GCF_003945725.1 Corapipo altera
AAGGGTTGTTAAACACTGGCAGGGGCTGCCCAGGGAGGTCTGGACTCCCCATCCCTGATGTTCAGGTCCAAGGAAGGCCTGGCTGTGGCACTGAGTGCTCTGGGCTGGGGGACAAGGTGGGCATTGGGCACAGGCTGAACTCGACCTCAGTGACCCTGTGATTCTGTGGCACAATCCATGGAGTGTCCAAGGGCAGCCCCCAGGCACTCAGGGCCTCCCCTGGCACAGGGAATGGCTGCCATGGCTCTGGGAACCAGCACTGCTGGAATCCCAGGAGTACAGAGCCAGAGCAGACTCCGCTCCCTCCTCCCTGTACCTCCCCCCTTTACCTTCCCTGACCTGCCAAGGACCAACTTCCAGGGATTGAGAAGGATTCTGAGAGCAAACCCCAGTGTTCCCACACCCTTCTTTTGGGGGCTCCCAAACCCCCTCAGCCCCTGCAGAGCATCTCAGAGACACCACCTGAAAAATCACCTTTGTTTTGTCCTCAAGACAAAACACCCATGTGTGGGTGGGAGAACCTGAGCCAGGTCCCCAGAGCCAGGTCCCCAGAGCCAGTCCCAGCTGGGGCTCCCAGGCCAGGGGGTTTTCTCTCCTGGTGTCAGAGGACAGAAACTGTGTGAACAATTTCTCTTGCATTTCTGACACCTTTGCCTTGGGCATGGCCGGGTGCAGGCAGTAAAAAAACAACACTGCACCACTAAAATGGCTGCAGGAGCTGAAGTCAGAACAAAGGTGGATTCCTGCCAGGTGCCAAGGAGGAGTTTTGGCAGGTGGATAAAGTTTTCTCATCTCCTGTGAGCACCCACTGTGATCCAATCAGCAGTGGACAGCAGAGCCTGTTTTCCTCATGTATCCAGTGCAGTGTGAACATGAACCAAGCGTCATGAGCACTGTATAAACTGTCTTTCTTCTAATAAAGCTGACATACTGCCCATCACAATGGGCTGGGAGCATTGTGCTCATGCCTCTCCTTGGAGAGGAGGGACCTGGAGCCACCCTGAGCCCCACGCTGGACACCAAGGTCCAGCAGGGAACAGACTGCAGGCACTTCCAGGGGAGCACTTCCAGGTTATTCCTGGACCCTGTTATTCCCAGGGGAGAGGAGCAGAAAGGCTCAGGGCACTGCTGGTACTCACCTTGATGTTCCTGCCCCCCAGCATGACAGAGTTCATCTGCTCCAGGGCCAGCTGGGCGGCCTCGGGCACCTCGTACTCCACAAAGGCAAAGCCCTGGCACAGGGAGGAGACTGTGAATCACCCCAGGCCCAGTTAATGCAGCCAAGGCTTCCCACAGAGCCCTCCAGGAGACTGTGAATCACCCCAGGCCCAGTTAATGCAGCCAAAACTTCCCACAGAGCTGATCCCCACCTCCTGCTCCTGGCCTGAGAAGGTTCCTCGGAGCGGGTTTTTATTAAGGCAAAAAAAGGGCCTGTAGAGATCCCCCCAAGGGCACCCGACCCCGGAGCCTCCTGGACTCAGAGCCACAGCAAAACCCCACCTCACTCAGGGCTGGGCCTGGGTGGCACCTTCCAGGGAGCTTCTTCCTTCATCAGGAGGAATTCCTTCCTGGAAAGGGCTGGTAAACATTGGAAGGGGCAGCCCAGGGAGGTGGTGGAGTCCCCATCCCTGGAGGTGCCCAAGGAGAGACTGGACGTGGCACTCTGGGCTGGGGACAAGGTGGGCACTGGGCACAGGGTGGATGTGATGACCTGGGAGCTCCTTTCCAACCTCAGGGATCCCGGGGATTCCCTGCACCCCACCCCAGGCTCCCATCCCAGAATCCTGCCCCAAGCAGAGCAGGGGGCTGCAAACATTCACCCCAAGAGCTAAAAGCAGCCTGGGCTCCAGGAGCACAGAGGCCTTTTCCTCTCCTGGCTGCATCAGGAAGGCCTTGGACACGAGAGGACACACATCCCTCGAGGGCTGGGAATCACGGAATCATGGAATGGTTTGGGATGGAGGGACCTTAAAGCCCACCCAGTGCCACCCCCCTGCCACGGGCAGGGACACCTCCCACCAGCCCAGGTGGCTCCAAGCCCCGTCCAACCTGGCCTGGGACACTTCCAGGGATCCAGGGGCAGCCACAGCTTCTCTGGGCAACCTGTGCCAGGGCCTGCCCACCCTCCCAGGGAAGGATTCCTTCCCAAAATCCCCCCCAAAGCTCTGCAAAGCTGGATGTTTTGTGCTTAGGGGCTGAAAGAAATAACCTGGTGGGAACCCCCAGAACGCCTCATCCCCGGGGCATCCCCACAGAGGAACCTGGCAGCCCCTGCCAGGACAGTCCCCAGGCTCTGTGCAGAGCTCCCAAACCCCAGCACGGGGTGTGTGTGTGGGGGGGGAAAAAACCCCCCCAAAAACCCACCCGGCCCCACCCCGTGCAGGGACCGGGAGCGTTCAGGGAACGTCCAGGGAACGTCCAGAGCCCCGTCCCACCTTGTGCTTCATGGTGACCGAGTCCCAGGACATGTCGATGCTCTTGATGGGCCCGAAGGGGGCGAAGGCCTGGCGGATGGTGTCCTCCCCCAGCTCGTAGTAGATGGAGCCCACGTAGACCCGGCACATGATGGCGAGCGCCCGCTGCCTCTGAGCCGCCATCTGTAGCGAGACAAGGACTGCCCGGTCAGGGCGGGGGGCACCGGGACCTCCTGACCCCCCCCTCTGCCCTCCCGGCACCGCCCCGGTACAGCCCTGGCACCGCCCTGGCACAGCCCTGGCACCGCCCTGGCACAGCCCCGGCCGCGCTGCAGCTCGGCCACACCGGGACCAGAAGGGTTTCCCTGCTCGCTGACCAGGGAGCTGGAGTGGATCCGCCCGGCTCGGCCCCGGGGCAGCACTGGGGCAGTCCCAGGACAGCACTGGATCAATCCTGGGGCAGGACTGGGGACAGGACTGGATCAATCCAGCTCAGTCCCGGGGCAGGAGCAGATAAAGCCCAGCTCAGTCCTGGATCAATCCAGCTCAGTCCCAGGGCAGGACTGGATCAATCCAGCTCAGTCCCAGGGCAGGACTGGATCAATCCAGCTCAGTCCCAGGGTAGGACTGGATCAATCCCAGGGCAGGACTGGATCAATCCAGCTCAGTCCTGGATCAATCCCGGAGCAGGACTGGATCAACCCAGGGCAGGACTGGATCAGTCCCAGGACAGGACTGGATCAATCCAGCTCAGTCCCAGATTAATCCAGCTCAGTCTCAGGGCAGGACTGGATCAAGTCCAGCTCACTCCTGGAATAAAGCCCGGCTCAGTCCCGGGGCAGGAGCAGATAAAAGTCCAGCTCAGTCCTGGATCAATCCTGGAGCAGGACTGGATCAATCCAGCTCAGTCCTGGATCAACCCAGCTCAGTCCTGGGGCAGGACCGGATCAACCCAGCTCAGTCCCAGGGCAGGACTGGATCAATCCAGCTCAGTCCCAGATCAATCCAGTTCAGTCCTGGGGCAGGACTGGATCAATCCAGCTCAGTCCCGGATCAATCCTGGAGCAGGAGTGGATCAATCCAGCTCAGTTCTGGATCAACCCAGCTCAGTCCCAGGGCAGGACTGGATCAACCCAGCTCAGTTCCAGATTAACCCAGCTCAGTCCCGGGGCAGGACTGGATCAACCCAGCTCAGTCCTGGATCAACCCAGCTCAGTCCCAGGGCAGTCCTGGATCAATCCAGCTCAGTCCCAGGGCAGGACTGGATCAATCCAGCTCAGTCCTGGATCAATCCAGCTCAGTCCCGGATCAATCCAGCTCAGTCCCGGGTCAGGAGTGGATCAATCCAGCTCAGTCCCAGGGCAGGAGTGGATCAAGTCCAGCTCACTCCCGGAATAAAGCCCGGCTCAGTGCCGGGGCAGGAGCAGCTCAGGCCCGGCTCACACACACCTCCAGCCCCTCTGGTCGGGTCTCCCCCAGCCTGATCCCATCTCCAGCCACGCCTGCAGGAGGAGGGAATCGCTTCCCCTGCCCTTCCCCGGCAGCAAAGGGCTCAGCTCTGGGCTCTGGGCTCAGCCCTCCCGCTCCCCCCCCCCCCCCCGGGGCCCGGATCCCGAACCTCCTCCCCGCGCCCTCCGGCACCACAGGGCCCCCCTCCCACCCCGGCACTCCGAGATCCAGCACTGGGCACCACTCCCACGGCCCCACAGCAAAGCCAGACCCTCCAGCGGCTCAGTGGGGTCCTGGGAAGGGTGTGGTGCCAGTTCCCAGCCCTGCCTGGCAGTGCCTGGCAGCCCCAAGGCCGGGGTGCTGCTCGGAGGGTCTCTGTGCTACCGGCCCCTAAATCTGCCCCGGGTCCCTGCCTGCCAGACAGATCTGCCAGCCCTCAGGGCAGGGACCCCAAAAGCAGAGCACGGGGTGTCCCTCGGGGCTGGCACCCCCCAGGCAGCTCTGGAGATGCTGCTGCTGCTGCTGCCCAGGGATGTGTCCCCAGGGATGTGCCCAGGTCTGGGAATGGGGTCGGATCGGGGCTCTGGATCAGCGACTGCCTGTGTGTGTGGGGATGGCTGTAGGACAGGGGGACACCCCCGGGCAGGGAGGGGCTGTAGGACATGGGGACACCCCCGGGCAGGGAGGGGCTCTGGGACAGGGGGACACCCCCGGGCAGGGAGGGGCTGTGGGACAGGGGGACACCCCCGGGCAGGGAGGGGCTCTGGGGATGCCTCTGGCCCTCCCCGATGGAGCTCAGAGCACCCCCTTCCCTTCCCCACCACCCCTGGGGCAGGGGGGCTGCAAACGGGGACTTCTGGAGGATGATTTTTGGGGTGCCCTAAGGAGCACGGGAGCTCTGCCGTGTCTGGGGACCCCCAGGGCAGAGGGGCTGCACTCAGGGCCTTCAGGAGGACAATTTTGGGGATGCCTCAACGAGCACGGGAGCTCTGCCATGTCTGGGGATCCCTGGATTGGAGGGGCTGCAACCAGGGCCCTCACAAGGCTGATTTTTGGGGGGCTGTAAAGGGCACAGGAGCTCTGCCATGTCTGGGGACCCCCGGGGGCAAAGGGGTTCCAACCAGGGACTTCTCCAGCAGGTTTTTGGGGGGCTGTAAAGGGCACAGAAGCTCTGCCATGTCTGCATTGAAGGGGCTGCAAACAGGGACTTCAGAGGATGATTTCTGGGGTGCCTAAACAACCACAGGAGCTCTGCTGCATCTGGGGAACCCTGGATTGCAGGGGCTGCGCTCAAGGCCCTCTCAAGGAGGATTTTTGGGGTGCCCCGGCCCTGTCTGGGGACTCGGGGGACAGAGGGGCTGCACTCAGGGCCTTCCCAAGGGTGGTTTTTGGGGTGCCCTGCCCTGTCTGAGAACCTCAGGGACAGAGGGGCTGCACTCAGGGTCTTCCCAAGGATGATTTTTGGGGTGCCCTGCCCTGTCTGAGGACTCTGGGGACAGAGGGGCTGCACTCAGGGCCTTCAGGAGGGTGATTTTTGGGGTGCCCTGCCCTGTCTGAGGACCCCAGGGACAGAGGGGCTGCACTCAGGGCACTCAGGAGGAGGATTTTCTGCCCGGGGATGTGCAGCCCGAGGGGAAGGAGAGCTCCCCTGGCACAGTGACCCACAGGACACAGACTGTGCCCGAGGGATCCTGCTCCCCCTGGCACCAGCATTGAACCCACACTCTGCTCCAGGGGTGACATTAAACCCCACACTCTGCTCCAGGGGTGACATTAACCCCACACTCTGCTCCAGGGGTGACATTAACCCCACACTCTGCTCCAGGGGTGACATTAACCCTACAATCTGCTCCAGGGGTGACATTAACCCCACACTCTGCTCCAGGGGTGCCATTAACCCCACACTCTGCTCCTGAGGTGACATTAACCCCACACTCT
>NW_020886072.1:5901-7710 GCF_003945725.1 Corapipo altera
GAGGGGACATTAAACCCCAAATACTGTTCCAGGGGTGCCATTAACCCCACACTCTGCTCCAGGGGTGCCATTAACCCCATACTCGGCTCCAGGGGTGCCATTAACCCCACACTCTGCCCCTTGCCTGGTGAAGGGTTTCCTGGCCCCACTTGGCCACTCTCTCTCTGCACTCAGTGGCCAGGACCACGGCCCGTGGCGTGTCCCAGCTTCTCCAGCCCATTCCCAGCTCTGAAACCCCCTCAGGAACTCCCTGTTCAGGGAGTCAGAGCCCCTTACCCTAAAGGGACCCTAAAGACCAGGGGGGGGAAGTGAAGAGGACTTGGATTTTCAGACGTCAGGAGGAATTTCTTCCCCCAAAAAAAGGGCTGTCAGGCTTGGGAAGGGGCTGCCCAGGGAGGAGGTGGAGGAGCTCCCATCCCTGGAATGCCTGGAAAGGTCTGGACAGAGACTGTCTGTGCATTCCCAGTGGGCTCTGGGAGGAAGGGGCATCCTGCCTGCCCTGACCCGCTCCAGGCTGGGGACAAGGTGGACTCAGTGACCTCAGAGGGCTTTTCCAGCCTCAGTGATCCCGGGATTCTGGACCCACGAGAGGCAGGCCTGGGGTGCCCGTGGAGCCTCCAGGAGGGGGGTGATGCCCTGAGCTCAGCACAGGTCGGAGTCAGGGACTCCTGCCTGGAAACCTCCCCGCTCTCACCGTCCCACAGAGCTGCTTTCACTCCTTCTCCCCCTAAAACCCCCGAGCTGAGGCCCCTGCAGCCTCAGCCAGGCAGCAGCTCTGAGCTGTGGCTGTGTGATGCTGCTCTGAGGGCATTTGGGGGGGTGTTTTAAGGACAGGCCAAACCCCCAGCCTGGGGTGCTCCTTCAACCAAAGCAGGGGATGCACGACCCTCGCACCGGCTGTGACCCGACGAGCCAGGGAAGGGGGAAGGGAGTGGGAATCCTGGGCTGTGCCACTGAGCCCACGGGGAGCCCTGAGAGCCACGACAGGGAGCTCAGGCTGTGCTGCCTTCCCAGAGGGACTGGGGGCACACCCAGCCACAGGAAAGGTCTGGACAGAGACTGTCTGTGCGTTCCCAGTGGGCTCTGGGAGGAAGCAGCTCTTGAGGAAGGGGCACCCTGCCTGCCCTGACCTGCACCAGGGCCCAGCACCCAACTCCTGCCCCTGGGCTGTGCCCAGCAGCAGCCTCTGACTCCCTGAAGTGTCTGAGGAAAAGGGGCCACAGCCTGTGCCCTGGGGACAACGAGCCATCAAACCTCTCCTGTGCCACCGCCCACAGCCGGGAAGAAGGAACCAAAGCCCGAAGTGCTGCAGTCCTGCTGCCAGGCAGCAGCCCCACGGATGGTGGGGGGGATTCCTGGGCACGAGGGCTCGGACACCAGCTCTGCCAAATCCATCCAGCCCCTTCCAAGCTCACCCCCTGCCCAGAACACCCCCTCTGGCTCCCCACTGCCACACCGCCCGCTGCCAGGGGAGGGAGAGCAGGGATTCCCCTTCAGTGCCCTCCTCCCCTGCAGCTGTGCCTGACCCCGGGCACAAACCCCACGCTCCAGAGAGGGGGGAAGGTGTTTACAACACCAGGCACAAACCCCACGCCCCAGCCAGGGGGGAAGGTGTTTGCAAAGGGATTTACAGCTCCAGCCAGGGGGGGAAGGTGTTTGCAAAGGGATTTACAGCTGGGCCTCTGCGGGCAGAGGAGTCACAGGGCACTTTTGTCCTCTGGGAGAGAAAGGAGGGCACAGATCACCCCGGGTCATTCGCTCATTCAGCTCCTCGTGGCCTCTGGTTAGCACGGGCCCCGGAGGATGGCG
>NW_020886073.1:0-7707 GCF_003945725.1 Corapipo altera
TCCCACAGCTCTTCCAGTTACTCCCCCCCGGGCGCTGAGGTGATCCTGGTGTCCCAGAGCCCTTCCAACGACTCCCCCCAGGATGCTGAGGTGATCCCTGTGTCCCACAGCACTGAGGTGATCCCCGCGTCCTCCAGCCCTTCCAGCGACTCCCCCCAGGACGCTGAGGACACTCAGGTGATCCCTAAGGTGACCCCGGTGTCCCCGAGCCCTCCCAGTGCTTCCCCTCAGGAGCAGCAGGGCCGTCCCCAGCTCAGATCCCCACGTGCCGCTGCTCCCGCTGCTCCCGCACCCGACCCCAAACACCAGCGACCTGGAAGACGAGCCGCCTCCGCCGGGAGGGCGGCGCCCAACCAGGCCCTTCCCGCCGCGGCAAAACCGGGATCCGACGCGGCAAAACCGGGATCCGACGCGGGAAAACCGGGACTCAACGGCTCCGCCGCCGCCGCCGCTCCCAGGGAGAGAACCTCTGGAAGTCCCATCCAGAGCGGCGTGAGGCCCGGCGTGTGGCCGGCCGGGGAGAGTCAGCGCTGCGCCGTGGCCCTGGAGCACTCCTACGCCCTGGTGGGCCCGCTGGAGCCGCGCAGGAGAGGCACCAATCCCCCAGGAACGAATCCCCCAGGAATGCCCACCTCCGGAGCGGCCCCCGCCCAAAACGGCACCGGGAGAGCCCGGCCGGGCCCGCTGGTGGGGAAGGTGCTGCCGTTCCGGCGCCAGCCCGGCGGGTCCCGCCCGCCCTGGGTCCCCGAGGGCGCGAGGAGCAGGACGGGCTCAGCCCGGGACAAGGAGGACTTCGCCAAGTGCCACACGGTGAAGGTGCGGGGCAAGTCCCTGAAGGTGACGCTCCAGTGGGAGGGGCTGTACGCCCACAACCTGGACACCCGCTACACCAACAACATCCTGGAGAGATCTGTCATCCGAGCCCTGCACGGGTGAGTCGGCCCGGAGTCTGGAAAAGCCTTTGGGAAGGGGTTGGAGTTGCTATTTTTTCATTTTTGCCTGGTGTGGGAATGGGTTTTGCTGCCCCTACTGCTCGGTTTTGCTGCTGGGTTGGGTGGGTCTTCCCTGGAGAAAAGGAGGGATTTGGGAGGGGTGGGGGGTGACACGTTGGATGTGACCGGCTCAGAAATCCACCCGTGTTCTGGGCTGATCCCACAGCCAGGGGAGGGGGGATTCTACCCCTCTGCCTGGAATCCAGCCCTGGGGAACAGCAGGAGGACGTGGAGCTGCTGGAGCGAATCCAGAGGAAGCCATGGATCTGCTCCCAGGGCTGGATTCCCTCTGCTCTGGAGCCAGGCTGGGAGAGCTGGGAATGTTCATCCTGGAGAAGAGAAGGCTCCAGGGAGAGCTGAGAGCCCCTTGCAGGGCCTAAAGGGGCTCCAGGAGAGCTGGAGAGGGACTGGGGACAAGGGATGGAGGGACAGGACACAGGGAATGGCTTCCCACTGCCAGAGGGCAGATGGGATATTGGGAAGGAATTCCTGGCTGGGAGGGTGGGGATGGGCTGGAATGGATTTCCCAGAGAAGCTGTGGTTGCCCCTGGATCCCTGGAAGTGTCCCAGGCCAGGTTGGGCTCGGAGCAACCTGGTCCAGGGGGATTGGACAAGATTACGCTGAGAGGTCCCTCCCAACCCAAACCATTCCATGATTCCCGTGGCTCTGCGGCCAGAATTGACCCCCAAAACCAGCACCTCAACTCCTCCAACCAACCCTTGGGATCCTCTATACTTTTACTTTTATTTCTTTTAAAAAAAAAAGCTGGAAACATCCCCAGCCGATCCGCAACCGGCCATCCCCGGCTCCCTCGGCGCCGAGCCCGCGGAGACGTTCCAAGCGTGCGTTTTCCCTTCCCTTTTCCCAGGCCCTGGGACTGCAGCCTCCCCGAGACCGTGGAGGACATGAAGCTGATCCTGCACACGTGGGTGGCCCTGTTCTACAGGAGGCCCTCGGCGCAGCTCAACAGCTCGCGGAAGGTGGTGGAGCACCGCGACCCCAACAAGTTCGTCCTGCTCAACAGCTCCGACCGCTTCTGGGACCTCAGCGACGACGACCTGGAGCCCCGCGGCCGCAAGACGTGCCCGGCCGACTCCAGGTCCGACCCCGACCAGACTCCCAGCAGCTCCGTGGATCCCGGCGCTCCCAGAAGACGGTCTTCCCGCCGGGAGAAGAGACGGGCGGGCTTGCGGAGTGACGCCGGAGGTGTGGACAGCACGGTGTCCTCCTCCTCCGGGGAGCTGCCCGGCGAGGAGGAGGAGCCTTCCTCCACCAGCTGTCCGGAGAGCATTCCCGAGGAGAGCATTCCCGAGGAGAGCGTTCCCGCCGAGGAGAGCCTGGATGAGGGAGAGGGGCAGCCGGGAATCCCCGAGGGCGTCTCGAGCGTCACCACGGTGAGTGTGGGGTCGGGGAGGACACAGCTCAGCGAGGCACATTCCTGCTCCTGCTCCCAGAGGATTGGGATGGATGTCCTGCTTTGGGGCTCTCCTGGAGGCCAGGGAATGCGTGTCCCAAATATCCTCCAGGATTTATTCGGGACACGCTCAGAGCCACCATAAAAGAAGCTTTCAGGCCACAGTCCGGCTGTGGATGTTCCTCTTGGATTGAGGTGGCATTCCCAGCCTCTGGCATGAGCTGCCTATCCCTGTCCAGGGGAGCGGGGCCTTTATATGGATGCTCTCCAAGAATCCCAAAGAACTAAATGCCTGTTCCTGGTTGGAGTGTGAGCTCAGGCAAGGTGTGAGCCCTTAACTGAAGGAAGAGAGGAACCACAAACACCCCGTCCCATCCCATTCCCGGGCAGGGAATCCTTTGCAGCATTCTCCTCATCCCTGTGGGGAAATCCATAAATATTCCATTCTGGAGAGAGCTTTTGCATCCAATTTTTGCCGTTCCTCCAGCCTGCAGAGGGTCAGGAGTGGATAAACACAAACCAGGGGCGTTTTCCAAGCCTGAATTCCAGGCCTAAAATCTTTAATTTAAAGCTTCTGCTCCGAACAAAGGAGCAGCTCCCACGGGAAAAATCCCGGGGTTTTTTGTTTGGTTGTTTGGTTGTTTTTTTTTTTGCTCCTCCTGCAGGGGCATCTCAGCCCCTGTGTTTGCCTCCCATGAGGAATAATAACCTCTGGATTGTGTCGTTCCAGGAGGAGCCGCCGGATGCCGCGATCGCCCCCGGCCCTTCCGAGGAGCCGGGACGTGCCAGCGAGCGCCCGGCTGTGCCAGGCATGGAAAACTCCCTCAGCCCAGCCCCCAATTCCAGTGCAGCTCCGTGCACAGACAGCCAGGATGGAATTCCTGGAGACGGGGAGCAGCTGGAGAGCGGGCGGGAGGCGGGAGCAGGGCGTGGTTCTCCCAGGGATACGGAGAGCGCGGGAGATGCCGGACACGGCTCGGAGGTTGAGGACAGCAGGGACAGGAGCAAGGCCACCGGTGATCCATGGGATTCCATGCCCTTGGAAGCAAGTCCTGGAAGTGCAAGCCATCCACGACGTGCCTGCGATTCCGTGCCCTTGGAAGCGAGTCCCCCCAGTGCCAATCTTGCTGGAGCCAGCGAGGAAGGGCTGGGATCACAAGACCTCTTCGGACACCTGGAGAAAGAGGAGGGAGAGTTGGAGGAGGACAAGGAAGAGAACGAGGAGGACTTTGAGGAAGTCCTGGGGCCTGTGGATTTGGTGTTATCCGAGAGCAGCGACACCGAGATGGAGAGCGAACACAGCGACCAGAAAACAGGGAATTCCCCACTTCCAGAGGACTTCGGTGCTCCCGGAGAGGACTCTGTGCCCAGCCCCTCCTTGGCATCGCCCTGCTCGGGCAGCTCCACACTGGTGATGTCAGACGGGACTTGGACTGGGAATTGGAGTGGGATTGACTCTCCAGGGCTTCCTGGGGAGAGGGCACTGAGCGTGGATGAGCTCCCGGAGTCCTGGGATGCTCCGACCACTCCGTGTTCGGAGGCAGGCGGTGTTGGTGTGGCCAGTCCAGCCCGTGTGGGGTCACCCTGGGACAGTGGGGAGATGATCCCACCTGATCCAGGCCTTTTCCATGGGGCACAGCCAGACAGTGTTACAGGCAGCCCAGAACCTGCTGGAGAGACACTTGGGAATGACTTGGAGCAGAAAGACAGGGATTATGCTCCCTCTGCAGAAAGCTGGGAGCCTGCAGATGTGGGATCACCCCGTGACAGTGGGGAGACATTCCCACCTGATCCAGGCCTTTTCCATGAGGCACAGCCAGTCTCTGGAGCTGCTGGAGAGACACTTGGGAATGACTTGGAGCAGAAAGACAGGGATCATGTGCCCGCTGAAGAAAGGTGGGAATCTTCGGATGTGGGGTCACCCCGTGACAGTGGAGAGACGTTCCCACCTGATCCAGGCCTTTTCCATGGAGCACAGCCAGACAGTGTTACAGACAGCTCTGGAGCTGCTGGAGAGACACTTGGGAATGACTTGGAGCAGAAGGACAGGGATCATGTGCCCTTTGCAGAGAGGGGGGATCCTGCCGGGAACAGGGATGACCTGGAGTCCCTACACAGCCAGGGACTGGCACTGCCCTTGTCCCCTCACTCCAACTCTACCTGCCTGCCATCTCCCGATGGATCCATCGATCCCAGAGCTGCTCCAGAGGACCAGGAGACCACGGCAGGCTTCCCGTCGTCGTCACGGCACGACCTGGGCGGGAGCAGCCGCTTTTCCCGGGAACAGGGAGATGATGTCGGTGCTGATCCCGGGAAGCCAAACCAGGGAACGAGCGAGGTTTTGGGGGAAGAAGAGCCTGGCAGCCCTTGTTCCAACGGCACAGGAGTGCTGGATGATCCCATGGGAGCAGGTGGTGGCCAGGACTTCACCTTGGACTACAGAGCCGCGGGAGGTGATCCCAGGGCTGGGGAGGGTGAGGATGTGTGTGCTGGTGCAGAGAATTCCCCCAGGAGCGACAGAACAGACATGGAGATGGGGGGTGACACTCCACAGGAGCCAGAGATGCCTCTCCATCTCCCCCTGGAGTCAGAGCCCTCCTCCTTGGAGCAGGAAGGGATGTCAGCCGTGGAGGAGGAGCCCCCCGGGCAGCGGCGGAGCTTCCCAAACAACCCCTCCCCATCCAGCCCTGGATACTCAGCTCCTGCTTCTCCTGCTTATCAGGAAGACACAGAACCCCCCAGCTCGGAGCAGAGCCCGTGGGAGCCAGCTCTGGGCCAGCCCTGGAATTCCTGGGAGGAAGGAGGCGCTCCAGAGGGGAGTGTGGGTGGCCGGAGCCTGGAGGGCTCCGTAGATCCCAGATGTTCCGGAGGGGTGATAAGATACCCGGCTCCGCGCCCTGCGGGGCGGGCACGGGGCTCCCCTGTGGATGTGCTTCCAAGGGAGCCAAGATCCAGGTCTCCTCCTCCTTCTCCACACAGTCTCCAGGATGGTCTCCACGGCGCCGAGCCGGGCTCAGTCCTGGATGTGTGTCCCGGGATGGTCCCTCCCAGCACGGATCCGGCTCTGGACGATGCCTCGTGGTCCTGCTCCCCCTGTGCCAGCCCCAGGAGCCAAGGGGAGGAGCCCATCCCGCCTGAGGACTGGGAAGAAGGAAGAAGTATCCCTGTTTCCAGTGCTCCATCTTCTCCAGAGGGGGAGTTGCTCGATCCGTGGCACGAGCCCCGCTCTGCGTGGGAGGACAGCGGATCCGAGGAATTCCCTGATCCCGGGGATGAGGAATCCGAGGCATTCCCTGATCCACACCGTGCCAGCAGGGACATGGGGTCCGAGGCATTCCCTGATCCACACCGTGCCAGCGCAGAGGTGGAAGAGGGGGAAATCCTCACTTCCCCCATCCCTGTGTTCCCGTTCCGTGAGCACAGGGATCCCTCTGGAGAAAGGCTGGAGTTCAGCGACGCTGAGGACGCTTTGGACACGTTCCCGAGGGCACAGCAGCTCCTCAGCAGGGACACACGCAGGGGCGTGGCCTTTCAAGATCCATTGGACCTTTCATCCAGCGACTCCGAGCAGGAATATTTTGGGAGGAACCAACGCCCCCCGCTTCCAGCCAGGGCTTCCCGCGGTGCGAGATCCGCGGATGCCGCAGACGCCAGGACTAACGGCGACGACTCCTCTGTGGAGGGGCTGGGAGACGGCTGGGACCAGGGGGTCTCCAGGGATTCCCGGCGCTCTGTGATCACCCGGCACCGCCGGGAGAGGCCTGGGAATTCCCAGCCTCCGAGGAGGCGGCGCCGCCGCGCCGGCGAGTCCCATTTGTTACGGAACAACTTGCTGGGCGACTGGAGGGGCTCCGAGGAGCTCACCCAGAACACCCTGGACATGGAGTGTCTCCGTTTCCATTATAAGCTAAACCAGGTCCTCGGGAATAGGAAACCGCCCTTTTCTACCTCCGAGAGCATCTTTCCAAGAGACTTTTCCCGGTGGGACCCTCCAGCCCCGCCGGCCACGCAGGGCAGGAGCCCCTTGCAGGTGACCATCCCACCCTCGCACACGTGGCCGGGCCGGAGCAGATCCCACCGGCAGCGGGGCCGGCACGAGGAGGACACCCCCGGGGACACCAGGAGGAGATCCCCATCCCGCTCCCGACCCCCCTTCCGCCTCGGGAAGCTCCGCCAGGCCGGCCGGCCGCTGGATTCCTGGGAGGACGTCACCGTCGTCCTGGACGAGTATTCCGAGTTGCCGAGGGTGGTGCTGAGCAGGGCGGACGCCGGGAAGGAGGGCAGAGGGCACGGAGAGCCCCGGGATGCGGGGCCAGGCCCGTCCCGGCGCAGGAGGCCGGCGGCCTTCCAGGGCGTGATCGGGGAGCTGTGCGGGGCCCTGCGCTCCCACCTGCACCGCGTGGCCTCCGAGGCCTCCACGCACCCGGGAATGTTCTACCTGGTGGAGACGGGCAAGGAGCCGTTCTTCGAGAGGGTGAAGGTAAGAGGAGACCCCCCCAGAGAGGGATGAGATGGGATGGGGGGAGCTGAGGGGCAGGGAAAGGTGGCACGGGCAGTTTGGGTCCCCTGAGGCAGGAGCCGCCTCTGCCACTGCCCAGCATTGGAATCACTGAGTCATTGAGGGTGGGTAACACCCTTAAGGTGGAGTCATCCTGGAGTTGTGGAATGGATTGGGTTGGAAAAGAGCTTAAAGGTCATCCAGCCCCCTGCCATGGGCAGGGACACCTCCTGCTATCCCAGGTTGCTCCAGCCTGCCCTTGGACACTTCCAGGGATCCAGGGGCAGCCACAGCTTCTCTGGGAAATCCGTTCCAGCCCCTCCCCACCCTCCCAGCCAGGAATTCCTTCCCAATATCCCGCCTAAAATAACTCTCTCTGAGTTTCAAGTCCAGCTATTAACCCAGCACTGACCCACGTCCCCAAGTGCCACATCCACAGGGATTTTAAATCCCTCCAGGG
Organism: Corapipo altera; assembly: GCF_003945725.1. Taxonomy (NCBI): domain Eukaryota; kingdom Metazoa; phylum Chordata; class Aves; order Passeriformes; family Pipridae; genus Corapipo; species Corapipo altera. Next base: position 7,366 of record NW_020886073.1, read on the forward strand.
ATGGGGACTCCACCCCTGCCCTGGGCAGCCCCTTCCAATGCCTGGGAACCCTTTTTGGTGATGAAATTTTCCCTGATGTCCAACCTCAACCTTCACTGGCACAGCTTGAGGCCGTTCCTTCTTATCCTGCCAGCTGAACATCCCCTGGGCCAAAGCAGGGAGTGGGAATTCAGGCAGCGCAGGCTGGGAATTCTGGGAAGGGAGATTCCGCTGGAGGATTAGCAAAGAAGCCCCATCCATGTGAGAGGCTCAGTGTGGTTTTCCAAAAGGTTTATAGGGATAAAGGTCAATGGTTTCTTCACTGGGTGGAGCCCCAGCAGTGCTTGGACAGCCAGCATCCCA
>NW_020886074.1:0-7702 GCF_003945725.1 Corapipo altera
TTGCACCAGGGAAGATTCTGGTTGGATATTAGGGAGAAAGGATTATCCAGCCCTGGCCCAGGCTGCCCAGGGCAGTGGTGGAGTCCCCATCCCTGGAGGGATTTAACAGACATGTAGATGTGGCACTTGGAGACATGGGTTAGTGGTGGCCTTGGCAGTGCTGGGGGAACAGTTCATGGTCTCAGAGGGCTTTCCCAACCCAAATGACTCCGTGATAATCATGAAGTGTTTTTGATAACGTATCCCTCCAGGATCAGGATGGCCAACCAGGAAGAGCATCTGCTGATCAACTTGAACACGAAATATGCTGATGTGGTGATAGATATTGGGAAAATGCTTGTCGGAGAGAGTTGCAGAAAGAAGATGACCTCTTTGAATCAGAAAAGACAACGAAGGGACCTTTCCATAGCAGTGTGTGCATTGCTGAATTCAGGAGGAGGAATAGTGAGGATGGAGAGTGAGGAAAGGAATTACTGCTTCCAGGAGCATGGCATTGGTCTGGACATTGAGAACAGCCTCCGGGATTGCATTGGCAGCAATGAGATTGGTGAATACTTCACGTGGATGCAGGAGGGGAGTAACTTGCTGCTCTTTGTTAAAACATGGAGCTGTGGAGGCCTGGAACAAGGAAGTGCAGAAGCCACCAAGCCGCGTCTCTGCAGCCTGAGCACTGGTTTGTTTTGTAGGTCCGGTACTTCTGTTTTCCCTGTCAAGTCAAGAGATGCACCTGAATTCCTGAGGGGGAAGAAGAGCTCTGCCAAGTGCAACAGTATGAATGAGCAGAGTGCCAAGAGAGCTCTGCTGAGATTTTTTGGTGGAGCAAATGAAACTCCTCTGAACATCCAGGAGCACGACATCCAAGATGCTGCAGCCAGGTTTCTAAAGAGAGACAAAGTGCTGGTTGGGGAGGTCCTGGGTTTCACAGAGACAACTCATATTGAATTTAAGCAATACAGTACAAAGAATATCTTGGAATACATGAGCAAAAACCTTCCTAATTATGTCTCTGCCTTTGCAAACACTGAGGGTGGATATTTATTTTTTGGTGTGGATGACAACGGTAAAGTCACTGGAACCCACAGTAATGTGGAGAAAGAAGCCTTAGAACAAACAGTGGCCAAGACCATTCTCTCTCTGCCTGTCTATCATTCCTGTGGCTCTGGGGCTCTGGGAGTGCAGTTCCAGACACACACCCTGGATGTTTATGACCAAGCAGGATGTTCACAGGGCTACATCTGTGCTGTGCACGTTGAACGGTCCTGCTGCCCTGTGTTCCATGGTGACCCTGAATCCTGGATGGTGATGGGTGGCAAGATTGAAAGACTGAGAGCTGGGAAATGGATGGAGCTCATGACAGCTTCAGACCCAGGTAAAATCTGCACCTGTGTTAGAGCCAACTTCATTTCTGCCTTGGGCTGTAAATGTCCAGAAGGAAAGCCCAACTTGTTCTGCTGGGAGTTCTCACAAACCCAGAAAAGGCCCTTTGGCCCAAGGCCCAGCCCCAGGCCCCGAGGTGACAGTGTGGTCACTGTCCTGCAGTGGCACCCCACCCTCTGAACCGGTTCAGCAGCACTTCTTGAAGCACTCCCAACTGGCATAAACCTTCCTTCCTAGGGATCCCACACGCCCCTAAACGAAGTGGGAAGATTCAAGATCGCCCAGAAGCAGCTCTGTGGTGGTTAAGGGCTGTTTTGAAGGAGCAGGGCTGCAAGGGTTTGCTTGTTTTAAGGAACTTTGCCCAACTTCATTGTGAAATGTCTTCCCATGAAAGCTGGGGTCTCAAACTCATCCCACGTAGGGTCTCGATCTTGTCTTTGAGCTATAAAGCCACCTTTTAGAGAGAGCCCTCTCTCTTCTACAGCAAATACGGATCACAGAATCCTGGAATGGGTTGGATTGGAAGGGACCTTAAAGATCATCTCATCCCAATCCCCTGCCATGGGCAGGGACACCTTCCATTAGACCAGGTTGCACCAAGCCTGGTCCAACCCAGCCCTGAACAATTCCAGGGGTGGGGCAGCCACAGCTTTTTTTCTGGGCAAGCACTGGAGTCCTGTCATTCTTGATTGTGTAGGCAGCATTTTCTTGGGTAGGATTGCAAAGGGAGGATTGAAATTAACCCTTTTAGTTACCCTTTAGTGCAGTGTTTTAAAAGTTCATATGGAAGGATACTGATGGATATAACACACATTTCTTCCCCCTAGTTGTGTCAGCTTTGGCTGATGAATTTAAGACTGAGCTCAGCTTGGCAAACGGCCCTCCTTTGGTCAAGCCAGTTTATTCCAGAGCTGGTCTGCAGTGTGCAGCTGAACTCCAAGAACATCTCTACCCAGGTATGGTATTTGTCCTGGATTTCTTTTTTAATTTAAGCTTTTATTTGACAGAACTTCATGGAAGAGAGCGTAATCTAAATATCAGATTTTAGTCAAAGCACTATTAGAGTGATTTTAAAAGGTGCTGCAGCTCCAAAAAAGTTTTTTCCCTGACTCTTCAGATGCTCTGATATCTTTTCCTATTTTTGCCACTAAGTACAATCTCTAATGCACACAGTTATGCAGAATACACCTGGACTCCGAAGGCTTTGTGCACTGTCTGACCACTGTTACACTCAAAATCTTCATGGAGGAAAAAGAGAGACAGAACAATTTATTTTGAGCATAACTGAAATCTAGTTAATGATTCACTTTGACAACCTCATGGTGTAACATCTCCCCCTAGTAACTGCTGTCTTGAGTAAATGATTTGCTCTGTTTTGCTTTCCTAATTTTTTATTCCTTTTTTTTTCTAGTGGGTTCTAATGAAATCAAATGGAAGCCAGAAACCATCTGCACCGACCTGTTCTCAGAGTACCCTGGATTAGAGGATTTAATGAGAAAACAACTCCGTGGAGTTACCCAGGGGGCACTGATATTTTCAAGGAGTTGGGCTGTTGACATTGGCTTGCAGAAAAACCAGGATGTTGTGTGTGATGCTCTCCTAGTAGCTGACAGTGAGTGTCCAGTGTTGTTTACTGTGGTCAGGGGCGCCTCTTGTGTCACATCTGGAACCTGGAGAGAAACTGCTCGTGCCTTGAAGCAAAAACTAGTCAATGATGGGGGATGTACTTCAAGAGTGTGTGTGATTCCCCAGATCCTGCAGCTGAATGGCATGGAGGACCAGACAGCAGTTGAAGAGAATGAGGTTCCCTGGCAAGAAACCCTGCATGATTCCACCAGCCTTTACCCAAAGAGTTACATCCTCACCTCCAGGGACATCCCTGCCTTCCTTCGGGCACTTGTGATTGTTGTGCTGGGCTTTAAGTCCTACTTAAGTGACCATCTTGGCTGTGAGATTTTCAACCTTCTCACTCTCAAACAGTATGAGCTGCTCTCCAAGAACCTGCACAAAGTCAGGAAGCTGTTTGTCCTTGGTCTTCCTGGGACAGGGAAAACAATTGTGGCTTTGAAGATCATTGAGAAAATAAAAAACACTTTTCACTCTTCTGCGGACGAGATACTTTATATTTGTGAAAATCAACCCTTGAGGGATTTTGTGAGGTAAGTAGTAATGTGTAGTTCCTCTTTATATTATCTCATTCCATCTTCTGTGCCTACAGCACAAGCCCTGCTGAATTTACCTCTCTTTGCCAAATTTATAGCTTTACCTGACACAAAGACACAACCTTCATCTCCAGGAAGGAGTTCACGCTGCAAGTGGGATTGAGCTGAGCTCTGGCCCAGATCCAGCACTCAGTGACTGCAGTGAGCATTCCATGTTTGGGGATTGCAGGACTGTGTTAGAGCTTCCAAAGACAGTGCCCTCAGTGTAATGGTCTGTTACAGCTGGTGCCAACCTCAAAAGTGCCCCCGTCCCTTTCTCTGCTGCTGCCTCAGCACTGTCTGTGCTGGGCCTGCTCAGAGTTCTTGTGCAGCTGTGCCAGGAAGAGCCCTTGGAGCTTGTAACAAGGAGAACAGAAACTAACACCCTGCTGAGAGAGGATTTGAGGCAGAGCAGTCCCCCAGCCCTGTTCTTGCTGCATTTCCTCCTGTGCCAGCACGGGGAGCTCAGCAGTCGCCACAGCAGACAAGGCCCAGGACATCAGGGAATGCAGCCCTGCTCAGTGCCCTGGCAGCAGGTCCTGGCCCCAGAAGGCAGCAGAAGTGCTGCCAGTCCCTGCTGACCCCAGGAGAAAAGGGAACCTGTCCTTCCTGCAGGAGCCCGGGCACCAAGGGAGAGCAGGGCAGAGGGACACCCCGGGGAGCCTTCCCATGAGGGCTGTGGAGGCAGGTGGGCCTGAGCCTCCTCCTGGGGTACATCCAAAGGTGGTGGGGGCTGCTCAGCAATGCCTACACACAGGCAATGCCTTGGAATCAATGTTTCCATGGGGAAAATGACCCAGCATGGTGCAGCTGAGACGGGCACTTTGGCATTGTCCAGCAGGATGAGCCCTCCTGGGATGAGTCCCAGAGAGATGGAGGCAGTCAGTAAGAGCTGGTCACATCTGTTGTTTATTTAACATATTCTTTTTTTGGGGTTCTGTTTCATTTTACAAAGAAGTAAGAACTGCCAGGCTGTGACACGTGCTGCCTTCCTGGAAAAGGACTTCCCACACGTGAAACACATCGTGGTTGATGGAGCTCAGAATTTTCGTTGTGATGAAGGAGATTGGTACCAACGCGCCCGGTCAATAGTCAAGAGAAGTGGTGGCATTTTCTGGGTCTTTGTGGATTTCTTCCAGACCACTTACCCATATGACTGTGGTCTTGACTTTTCAAAAATGGTTCCTCAGGAATGGCTGACCAAAATGGTCCGGAATGCCAAGGAAGTATGTCATGTCATGTTAAATCTAATGAGGAAAATCCACCAAACACGTATGATCAGTATGCCCTATGAAGTGCTGGGGGAGTTGTTGAAACAGGCTGAATGTGCCCATTCTTTGCCAGGTTCCTTTAGACAACACTATGTAAGACCAGATGAATTGGCAAAGCATGTGGCCGAGCTCTGCAAGAGCTACCTCGATCAAGGCTATCCCCTCAGAGATATTGCCATCCTGTGCAGCACACAGCCTGATGCCGAGCAGTTCAGACGGGAACTGCAACCTGAACTAGAAAGACAACTGAGCAAGTGCAGGGTGAGGGGGGCCTTGGGATTAGCAGAGGATGTTTCAAAAAATGTCATTGTCGTTGACAGCATCCGACGCTTCTCAGGCCTAGAAAGGACGATTGTCTTTGTCATTGACCCTTACACTGTGCAAGAGCAGATATTTGACAATCTCCTGCTCTGTGCAGTGTCCAGAGCCAACACCAAAGTCCATTTGTTTTCTTCAAAGGAAAGATATTTTTAAGAGGACAGTTCCTGTGGCTCTAGATGCTGGAACATTTCAATCATTTAGTCTGATATCACTGACATCAGAGAGCAGCCTGGCAGAAACACAGCATCACAATCAACAACTGCAATGGGTCACCAAGATTTCCTCATTCTAACAGGACTCCTGAAGGGTTCAAGTCCACCAGCTGCTGTAACAGAGTGTGTTGTTGACAGCCCAGTTCTTACTCTCACGACAAATATGACATCAGTCATGTGGCTCCTCAAACTCTGATTGTCAAAACCCTGTTGAGAATCTACCACTTAACTACATCTTTTCTTTCTGTCTCAGCTGCCAACTGTTGCCACAGCTTTGCCAATATCTGTCTGTGACATGGTGTCTATAACTGCTTACTCTGATATTAGATAAAGCTGGATAAACAGTAACATGATAATGTTATATTTCTCCAGGGTAAAAAAAAAAAGAAAAAAAAAAAAAAAGGTATTTGACTGAGACATTTGTACAAAATTCTCGGGTTTCAGCCTGTCTGTAATAAAAGGCTTTTTCTGACACTGAGATCTCTCATATTTGTGGTGGGTAGTGTTCCACATGAGGAAATGGGAGGACCTTGCAAGGGCCAGTGTTCCTGGACTAATAGACATTTCCAATTAATTGGAAAGGAGTTTCAGGTGCAGGGGAAATGTGGGGGACCCCTCTCTCACAGAGGCTGGGAGATGGAATATAGGAGACCCCCCTCAGGTGGAGGTTTGGGGGGTCTGAGATGCAGAAGCCGCCGGTGCCGAATGGCCCCAAAGCCGGGCCGGCGGCTGGTCCAGGGTGGGAGCCCCCGGGAAGCGCTCCCGGCCCGGGGCTCTGCTCCCCCCAAACCCCGCTGCCCCCCAGCCCCGCTCTCCCCCCGCCGCCACTGCATGTCCCGCCGAGTCTGTCATCCAGCCTGGCGAAGCCGAAGGCGCGGCCGCGCGTGGAAGTGGAAAGTTATTTTAGCACTGAATAGAATATTTTAAAAATTAAACTCTCTGAAATATAGATGCAGAGAACGCTGTAGGCGGGGCGTGAACGGGGAAGCGAAGGGGCGGGAGGGGGACAGGTGGGAGGTTCGCTCCTGTAAGTTTGAGCCAGGCAGGACCGCACTGGGAATTCCTCGTCCGAAGCCGCCGCGGAGCCCCGATAGCTCCGGGACTCACCGCCCCCGCGCCCACGGAGCCGGAGCAGAGCCCCCGTCCCCCGGGAAGGTCTGTCAGTGCCCGCTCCGGGCCCCCCGCCTCCCCTCCCCGCCCGCCCGGTGACCCCCCGGCCGGTGCCCGGCGCTGTCCGGAGCGGTCGGACCCGAGCCCCGAGCTCAGAGCCCCGAGCCCGAGCCGAGCCGGCGGCAGCGCCCGGCGGAGCCGCCTCCGGGGCCGGTGTCGGCGCTGTGCGGCGGCCCGGGCCGCTCACGGGGACCGGGATGAATCAACCGCGGTGAGCGGGGATGCACCTTCCTTGGGCGAGGCTTCAGAGCAGCGGCTGCAGCCCGGGCGGCCAGAGAGCCCCAGCAACTGCTGCCTTAACCCGCCGCTCTCGCTGCCTTTGCACCAGTGCCCTCGCACCTGCCTGTGCCTTGCAAACAGTGACTTTCATTTCCCGATGTTTCCAATGTTTCCTTTTTCCTTGGTTTCCTTTTTCCTTGGTTTTCTTGGTCCCACTGCCGTGTGTGTGCTCTTCTTTGGCACTTCTTTGGGTGTGCAGACAAGGGCAGCAAAGCTGGGGAAGCATCTGGAGCACCAGTCTGGTGAGGAGCAGCTGAGGGAGGTGGGGGGGGCTCAGCCTGGAGAAAAGGAGGCTCAAGGAGGACTTTCTTGCTCTCTGCAGTTCCCTGACAGGAGAGTGGAATAATGTGGGGGTCCAGCTTTTCTCCCAGAGAACAAGGGACAGAACCAGAGGAAACAGCCTCAATTTGCACCAGGGAAGATTCTGGTTGGATATTAGGGAGAAAGGATTATCCAGCCCTGGCCCAGGCTGCCCAGGGCAGTGGTGGAGTCCCCATCCCTGGAGGGATTTAACAGACATGTAGATGTGGCACTTGGAGACATGGGTTAGTGGTGGCCTTGGCAGTGCTGGGGGAACAGTTCATGGTCTCAGAGGGCTTTCCCAACCCAAATGACTCCGTGATAATCATGAAGTGTTTTTGATAACGTATCCCTCCAGGATCAGGATGGCCAACCAGGAAGAGCATCTGCTGATCAACTTGAACACGAAATATGCTGATGTGGTGATAGATATTGGGAAAATGCTTGTCGGAGAGAGTTGCAGAAAGAAGATGACCTCTTTGAATCAGAAAAGACAACGAAGGGACCTTTCCATAGCAGTGTGTGCATTGCTGAATTCAGGAGGAGGAATAGTGAGGATGGAGAGTGAGGA
>NW_020886075.1:0-7699 GCF_003945725.1 Corapipo altera
GGTGCCCGTGTTCTTGAAAGCAGAGAGCTGAAAAAATTCCAAAGACCCAAGTGAACGCTGGATTCCAAAACAGGGAACTGTCTTTCAGTAAATACTTGAAGCAAAAATAGAGCTGCCCAGTCTGACACGGATCACTTTCATCACAATCACATGCTCTTGCAGTTATGAACAAAATGCTTTCAGTCTCTACACACTCTTTTCTGGAAAAGCACTCCAGAAATGCAAATCTGTTAAAATCTATAGATTTTTTCCTGTCAGTCAATGACTTGATCACCTCTTGCTGCTCTCGTTCTCATCTCTTATTGTTCCATCTTGTGCTAGGGTACTGCTTTGACTCACTCTCTTCTCTCTCCTTGACACATCCAGTTTCCTGCGCTAAAGCCCAAATCCTGCTTCTCCACTTTCAGCATCGAACAGACCAAGGACTGGGATCACGCTACTTAACCTTTAATGCACTTCATGGAAACTCCACTTAAATAAAGCCACTTCCTCTGTCTCCCCCATTATTGCTTATTAGCTTTAACTCAAGCAATTGCTTCTGAAAAGCATCTCAATTCAGAAGTGTTTGTCACCTTTCCAGAATCAATGACTTTTTTTATCTTCAAATGTTATCCAAAGGGCTTCTCTCCCAGCTATCTCTCAATTCCTCATTCTGGCATTACCCAAACACTCTTATTTATCCTAAGACAGCCTGGAGGGCAATTCCAGTCTAGTCTGCTGATTCTGTCTTGGAAGAGTCAACATTAGCACAGAACAGAAACATTTTGCCTTTCCCTAACACTTACCAAAGCTGCTTTTGTCGATGCATTTAAAGCTTTCAACTGAAGCAGACGATTTTTCCATTGTGCTGCTAACTGTTGGACAGCATCTATCTAAAAAGGGGGAAAGAAAAGCATGTTTTCATTACTGAAGACTTAAAAACAAAAGAAGAGTGATCTGGTAACTGAACTGAAAAAAGATATCCAGAATTAAAAAAGAAACTTCATTAAGCCAAGACGACAGGATTTTTGCTTTCTTGAAACTTCAGGGTGAGGAGTTGACACCTTTGTTTTTAGCAAAGAATTCCTTCAAACTCTCTTACTACTGCTCTTAAATCAACCTTTGTACTTTACATAGGGATAATATTAAAAGAAAAATTCTGGGGCTTTTTAAATTCAAGTTCTATCTCTTTCTGAATTAAGACGCAAAAAGGAAACAAATGACATAGAATATGTAAGTTTTAAATATATGAGAATAAACTCTTCAATCTCTGTTTGATTTCTGTCCTGTCTACTTATGTGCTCACTCAGTAAGCTCAAGTCCTAAGATTTTCCTTAGCTTTTTCCATATCTTCAGAAAAAAAAACCACTTTCAAAACACTGTAATTCAGAACATTTTAATAGTATCATCTTGAAATATTCAGTTTTGATGACATTAACGTGTTCCATTAGATAACTGCACAGAACAGTGCAGCAGTAAATAGTATCTCTGTCTTGATAACTGTGATTTAGTATTAAACAAGAAACTGCAAAGTCTTCAAATAACCTTTCAGGAATTTTAAACTTGAATTTCCTACATTTATGTTTAAGTTTAGCAACACATCTAATTCAATGCCTGGTCTAATTGAATTTTCCTTAAAACCTAAAAAAGTAAAACACCCAATGCCTCTAAGAATGGAATGAATAATCTTTTTGTAGACAAATTCCTTAATTTTTTCAAAAGAGTCTTACAACACAAACATCAATAATTCTTTTGTGTCTACTCACATGCTGGAAGATCATGTTGCTTGGTATCTGCTCTTATACAACAGACCAGAAAATTCAGATTTTGACCCAGTTTAAGAATAGAAACATGGAAAAGACATGTACTTAAACGTTTTGTGAGAAAACTGTATCATACAGTTATCATCTATACACTGAGAGTTTTGTGAACTTGCATTTACTACTTTGGTGAGACCATAATTTATTTTTTTTTAATATCCAGGCATAGCATATTGTTTAATCATTTTGGTTTATTATTTTAATTGAAATTTTAAAAAATTATGTATCTCTTGTCTCTGAAAATGCAATTCTGGTAAATCTAAACATATGAAGCCAGATTGGTGACAACAGCAATTTCTTCTGGAACACAGAACCAAGAACAAGAAGAAAGAGTGAAATGTAGCTTAAATTAGTTTATACTTGCCATCAGCCTAATTTCCAATAGCCTAATTTTCTTCTTGGCACAACATTAAACTCTGCTAGCTTCCTTGATATTGACATGACTATGAGGAAGGAACAAGACACATACATTGAGAGACATTTTATATAAAAACGTATGTGTTACTTCCAAAGGAATATATATATTTCTAAAAAAGAAGTATCTGCTATTTTCATCATTAGTTCCCTGCAATAAAGGCATGTAAAAGAACAAGGGCAAATAAACTTTCCCAGTCTTCTATTTAAAGCACTAGATAACCAGCTGTATTAATCAAACTGACTAATAGCACATGAGAGATTAAATTTTTGAGACAGCATTCCAGTAACTTCTACAAATAATACACAAGAGCAGGGGCAAGATTAAGTCAAGGAGTGTCCAGCAGGTATTTTTGCATTCTATTTGGTGCATGGCAATTGAAAAATATTTTGGCATTCTGATAATCTCCTCGAGTTGGGAGCTCAATGAGTCAAGAGTTGCCATTTGAAGAATAGTAACAAGTCCTGTCCTAAAGAGTGTCCACACCAGTATTTAAATACTTACATAATTCCCAATCATATTCTTTGCTCTGCTGTCATAATACTCCAGACGCAGCTCTTCTGGTGAGACATCCGAAAAGCCTGCAAGGACAGGAGCACCTCAAAAACCTCCAAGCAAACACGTTCATATTTACAATCACTCTCCACAGTTACAAAGAAATGGGCCTTGGTACTTTGTCTGTCCTAAGTCAGTCACAGTCAGAGACACAAAAAAGATCTATTACAGAACTCCAGAGGTGTGAACGTCCAAAATTAATTTGCATTAATCTCATATTCCTTTCTGTTGTATCACAAGGCAAATCATCACCTTGCAAATGGTTCCACAGAGGTACAACAGCGTAGGCAAGTCACAGAAACATCCTAAATAGCAGCAATATGCAACAACACTAAAAACATTACCTACCTGAGACATTCAGCTTTTCTTTCATTGGTGAGTAAGATGAAAATATCCATTGTCCAGAAGATTCCCAAATTTCCATGTCTTTCACTACACATTCTCTACAAAACAAAGCAAAACCACAGATGAAGGTGAAATTACATGGTCAAAACAAAACCACCAGAAACAATTGCCTGGTTTCTGTCCAAAGTCAAAATCAATACCTGCTACCATGAAAACAAAGTGTTTCCCTAAACAGTTAAAATCTTAAAAAAAGTAATGGAAAGTGGTTCCAAAATCTTTTTTCTTTAGGAAATCACATTGCTTGCTGCTTCTCAGCACCTGCCCTGTAATTGCCTTGAATCTGATGGTCACTCTCAACTGACTGTAACACATGTCTGTGTGAAACCAGATTTCAATAGTTTTGCTGTTGGCAGAAAAATTTGTTGTCTTGTCTGGAAAACCAAGCCAAATAATTCATTTTCCCAAAGGCGCTCAGATCCTTTATTTTCAAGTATACTGAAATATTTGTTTTATTCCTTTATCCTCCTGCTCACAACTTAAATACCATACCATCTTACTAGTATCACAGCTGTTTAGTTGCCCAGCTCAGGTCCCAGACACGGATTGCTTCCTTCCCATGCCAGCATCATTCCAGAGAACCAAATGAAGTCTTGTTCTCTATCGTTCTTTCTACATGGCCCAGCTTCCTCCTCATGATACTGTTCTCTGCATTATCTCTAGGAAATTAGTAAGCTTTTAAACTGCTCATTCTAAATGCTTTCGGTAAGACAGGAGTGTAACTTACAGAAGTCTCTCCTCTTCATCTTTAGAGCCATCAGCAACACTCTGACTGTTCGCTAATGCCGAGAACCTGTTCTGTGAGAAGTCTGCATTTCTGCTGCTGCCGCCTGATGATCCAAAGTCAGAGGAGCCAAAGAATCCTCTTCCATGATCTCTGCTGCCACCCCATGTATCAGACTTGAAGGTAGATGGCTGGATAACACTGCTGTATCTCTGGTTAGAGGAACCCCATCCTCCTCCTCTTCCGCTAGTAACTTCCAAATAAAAAAACGAAGAAAGCAAACAACAGAAATTTTTAATCATTAAGATATGAAACAAAGAGCACCAACAAAAACTGTAAGTATAACCAGTCTTATGGTGGCAATAAGAAGTTTAAAATGAAAATGTAGTTTTTTCCTAATGAGTTAACCTCCTAGTGAGTTATGCATGGTAGTTCAGGAGTCAGAGGTAAATGGGAACTCCTTCTCCTCATGTGGAACTACGGAATAGCTTGGGTTGGAAGGCACCTTTAAAAATCATCTAGTCTGACCTCTCCCATACCATAATGAGCAGACACACCTTCAACCAGATCACCGTGCCAATAATACGTGGCATCCCAGAAAGAGACTGTTTCAGTTTTGTTGAGGTCCTTTCACAAAGAAACTACCCTAGCAGAAAAAAATTTAACTCACCATGTGTTTACATTAGGAGCTCCTGCCTCCTGCTCTGCTGCAGCACAGAGAGCTCCAGAGTTCCGTTCTGAGACCTTAAACACATCTGTGTGTGTATGTTACAAACTCCGACCCTCCTTCAGCAGGAATAAGGACAAGTTCCTGCCATCACTGCAGCTCTCAACTCCCTGTTGCATCACTCGCCTTTCCAAAGCTCCCAGACACACAGAGCCAATGAGAATGGAAACAGCCTTCACTGGCCACAACATAAGGTTACTGGAAACTTGCTCACTGCTCTTGGCAGGAACGTTTCCTGAGCTGCTTTCCCATGGCATTGTGGCACATCCCACGGTCACAGAATCACAGTATCAAGCAGGTTGGAAAAGACCTCTGAGGTCATCGAGTCCAACCTATGACCAAAACCACCATGTCAACTAGACCATGGCACTAAGTGCCACGGCCAGTCTCTCCTTAAAAACCTCTAAGGACGGTGACTCCACTACCTCCCAGGGCAGCCCATTACAATGTCTAATCACCCTTTCTGTGAAGAAATTCTTCCTAATGCTCAACCTACACAGTCCCTGGCACAGCTTAAGACTGCATCCTCCTGTCCTGTTGCTGGTCGCCTGAAGAAGAAGAGACTGACTCCCACCTGGCTACAACATCCTTTCAAGTAGTTGTAGAGAGTGATAAGGTCTGTCCTGGGCGTCCTTCTCTCCAGGCTAAACACCCCCAGCTCCCTCAGTCTCTCCTCACAGGACATGTGCTCCAGACTCTTCGCCAGAGCCCAGCCCCGTGCGTGCCGAACCAGAGGCTGCTGCCGAGACTCCCGGGCCCGGCCCGCCCGGCTCCGGAGCTCCTGCCGGCCGGGGGCCGCCTCCAGCCGGCCCGGCCCGGCCCGGCCCGCTGCGCTCGGAGTACCTTGTGAGGGCGGTGCGGGGCCCCCGGGGCGGCCGGCGCCGCGGGGGTGCTCGTTCCAGCAGCGGTCCCCGAAGCGGCAGTACCCCCGCAGGAAGAACTGGCACACGCCCATGGCCGCCCCGCCGTCGCCGCCGCTCTGACGTCCCAGGCGCGCGCCGGGAGGAGCGAGCGCCGCCGTTGTGCCCGCGTGCGCGCTGTCCCCCCCCCCCGGGGGCACGCGCTGGGAGCGGGGGCTGCGGCGGGAGCGGGGAGGACGCCAGGGATGCGGTGGGACCGGGGGATAACACACCGACAGGCTGCTGACAGAGCCAAATTAGGAGTTGACTGGAGCTTTGTGCAAACCCATAGTCCTTGGCGCAGTAAAATACCCTCCCGTCGGCTGTAGTCGCCCCTTTCCCACGGAGCCTGCGTGGTAAAATATTTGTGTGCTGTATCTTTGCAGGGAGACGAAGGAATGTATTGCCCATGGCTATGGAATCACAGAATCATCAAGATTGGAAGAGACCTTTGGGATCATCCAGTCCAACCTTCAGCCCAGCACTACCTCTGTAACCCCTAAATTATTGTTCCATTTCCAAATGGTGTATGTTTACCCGTGGAGTCGTGTAACTATTGAAGCTCTGGGCCTTAGGGTAGAGGACTTGGGTAACTTGAATGTTACTAAGTCTAACAACAGGAACATGCTAATCCGCAATTCTTCCCCTAGGTCTCTAGGAGGCATCCTGAAAAAGTGAAATAAGTTTAGGGGAGATCAAATGACTAAAGATAAAATGAACAGATATTGTGATCATTGGTGGCCACTTTATAAATTGGAGGATGGGGAAAACATGTCGTTGCATTTTAATATTATCTTACAGTTGATGACTTGGTAAATGGGATAATCAGATTTTATGTGCAAATGTTAGCTTCCTCCATTCCACCCCTACATTGGGGCAGAGATGGATAAAGATCAAAATACAGAGTATGTGGGAAGTGAGGATTTTAGTCCTCAGAGATATACCCAGCCAGTGATGCAGGCCCTTTAAGACAAACAGTGGGGGCAGAGGGTCTGCCTTTTTTTTTTTTGTACATGTCCCTTTTACTACTTCGGATTTGTTGAATTGGAAATGATCTCTTGGTTCGTACTGAGTCAGCTTTTGGAAACTGTTATGCCGACTCATAACCCTCACTGGGGGGAAAATGCAGGCTATATTGAACATCTTTTTACTGTGAAACAGAAGAGACTAGTATTAGAGAAGGCAGAAGGATATGCAGGGTTGTGGGGTCTGAAACTGCCCCTCTTTTTGACCTGAATCCATGTGCCATATGAGGCAGGGAGGGTCAACTAGAAGACATAAACATGATACTGGAGGACTTTGATCATGAGGAAAGGGGACTGGGGAAAAGTATCAAGGCATCCCCAGCAGATCCCTAGTTCAGTAAAGCTGGGAAATGAAACAATAGATATTCTGATAGACAGCAGAGCCACACACTCAGTAATAACCATCTCTAAGGGCCCACTGAGTAAAGTTACAATACCCATTATAGGGGCAACAGGAGAAAAACCTGTGCAGCCATACCTACATGGAGTGTAGTCATGGAGTGTACAACTGGAGATAATAAACTAACTCAAGAATAGGCTGTGCATACCCGACCGAAACATTCTTTTGACACAGCCTTTTTCACACAGTTTTTGCCCAGAATTTCACAGGACAGCATATAGAAAGGATCATTCTATTTTAGTTTCAACAGTTAATTTCTTAGATGTAAAACATCTATCCAAAATAACCAAAAAATGACAAAAATACAGTGTTCTAATGTTTATAACTGGGGCTTTATTCCTGCAGAAGAGACTTGAGAGAGGAGACAAAAAGTAACAAAACGGAAGCCTTTGATTTGATTCAAAACATGTTACTTCTGAATAAACTTAAAAGGTCATAAGCATTTAAAAGTTCCAGTGGGGGTGGCTTAAGAGGAATCTTTCCAATGGTGAACTCCTTTGCTTCAAACTGTTGCCACTCTTCAGCTGATAATTCGCTCTTGGGTGTAAATAACTTCTCTGAGGCGGTGGTGTTGGTGACTGCAGCAGACGCTGAGGTGACGTGATGTCCAGAGGCACTGGCCGTCTGTCCAAACAAAGCACCACTTGAAGGTGAGGCAGAAGCTTGATGTTTGCTGTGTTCCCCATCCAAAGGCAGGCGATGGTTGGGTGCCCGTGTTCTTGAAAGCAGAGAGCTGAAAAAATTCCAAAGACC
>NW_020886076.1:0-7698 GCF_003945725.1 Corapipo altera
GGTGCCCGTGTTCTTGAAAGCAGAGAGCTGAAAAAATTCCAAAGACCCAAGTGAACGCTGGATTCCAAAACAGGGAACTGTCTTTCAGTAAATACTTGAAGCAAAAATAGAGCTGCCCAGTCTGACACGGATCACTTTCATCACAATCACATGCTCTTGCAGTTATGAACAAAATGCTTTCAGTCTCTACACACTCTTTTCTGGAAAAGCACTCCAGAAATGCAAATCTGTTAAAATCTATAGATTTTTTCCTGTCAGTCAATGACTTGATCACCTCTTGCTGCTCTTGTTCTCATCTCTTATTGTTTCATCTTGTGCTAGGGCACTGCTTTGACTCACTCTCTTCTCTCTCCTTGACACATGCAGTTTCCTGCGCTAAAGCCCAAATCCTGCTTCTCCACTTTCAGCATCGAACAGACCAAGGACTGGGATCATGCTACTTAACCTTTAATGCACTTCATGGAAACTCCATTTAAATAAAGCCACTTCCTCTGTCTCCCCCATTATTGCTTATTAGCTTTAACTCAAGCAATTGCTTCTGAAAAGCATCTCAATTCAGAAGTGTTTGTCACCTTTCCAGAATCAATGACTTTTTTTATCTTCAAATGTTATCCAAAGGGCTTCTCTCCCAGCTATCTCTCAATTCCTCATTCTGGCATTACCCAAACACTCTTATTTATCCTAAGACAGCCTGGAGGGCAATTCCAGTCCAGTCTGCTGATTCTGTCTTGGAAGAGTCAACATAAGCACAGAACAGAAACATTTTGCCTTTCCCTAACACTTACCAAAGCTGCTTTTGTAGATGCATTTAAAGCTTTCAACTGAAGTAGACGATTTTTCCATTGTGCTGCTAACTGTTGGACAGCATCTATCTAAAAAGGGGGAAAGAAAAGCATGTTTTCATTACTGAAGACTTAAAAACAAAAGAAGAGTGATCTGGTAACTGAACTGAAAAAAGATATCCAGAATTAAAAAAGAAACTTCATTAAGCCAAGACGACAGGATTTTTGCTTTCTTTAAACTTCAGGGTGAGGAGTTGACACCTTTGTTTTTAGCAAAGAATTCCTTTAAACTCTCTTACTACTGCTCTTAAATCAACCTTTGTACTTTACATAGGGATAATATTAAAAGAAAAATTCTGGGGCTTTTTAAATTCAAGTTCTATCTCTTTCTGAATTAAGACGCAAAAAGGAAACAAATGACATAGGATATGTAAGTTTTAAATATATGAGAATAAAATCTTCAATCTCTGTTTGATTTCTGTCCTGTCTACTTATGCGCTCACTCAGTAAGCTCAAGTCCTAAGATTTTCCTTAGCTTTTTCCATATCTTCAGTAAAAAAAACCACTTTCAAAACACTGTAATTCAGAACATTTTAATAGTATCATCTTGAAATATTCAGTTTTGATGACATTAACATGTTCCATTAGATAACTGCACAGAACAGTGCAGCAGTAAATAGTATCTCTGTCTTGATAACTGTGATTTAGTATTAAACAAGAAACTGCAAAGTCTTCAAATAACCTTTCAGGAATTTTAAACTTGAATTTTCTACATTTATGTTTAAGTGTAGCAACACATCTAATTCAATGCCTGGTCTAATTGAATTTTCCTTAAAACCTAAAAAAGTAAAACACCTAATGCCTCTAAGAATGGAATGAATAATCTTTTCGTAGACAAATTCCTTAATTTTTTCAAAAGAGTCTTACAACACAAACATCAATAATTCTTTTGTGTCTACTCACATGCTGGAAGATCATGTTGCTTGGTATCTGCTCTTATACAACAGACCAGAAAATTCAGATTTTGACCCAGTTTAAGAATAGAAACATGGAAAAGACATGTACTTAAACGTTTTGTGAGAAAACTGTATCATACAGTTATCATCTATACACTGAGAGTTTTGTGAACTTGCATTTACTACTTTGGTGAGACCATAATTTATTTTTTTTTAATATCCAGGCATAGCATATTGTTTAATCATTTTGGTTTATTATTTTAATTGAAATTTTAAAAAATTATGTATCTCTTGTCTCTGAAAATGCAATTCTGGTAAATCTAAACATATGAAGCCAGATTGGTGACAACAGCAATTTCTTCTGGAACACAGAACCAAGAACAAGAAGAAAGAGTGAAATGTAGCTTAAATTAGTTTATACTTGCCATCAGCCTAATTTCCAATAGCCTAATTTTCTTCTTGGCACAACATTAAACTCTGCTAGCTTCCTTGATATTGACATGACTATGAGGAAGGAACAAGACACATACATTGAGAGACATTTTATATAAAAACGTATGTGTTACTTCCAAAGGAATATATATATTTCTAAAAAAGAAGTACCTGCTATTTTCATCATTAGTTCCCTGCAATAAAGGCATGTAAAAGAACAAGGGCAAATAAACTTTCCCAGTCTTCTATTTAAAGCACTAGATAACCAGCTGTATTAATCAAACTGACTAATAGCACATGAGAGATTAAATTTTTGAGACAGTATTCCAGTAACTTCTACAAATAACACACAGAAGCAGGGACAAGATTAAGTCAAGGAGTGTCCAGCAGGTATTTTTGCATTCTATTTGGTGCATGGCAATTGAAAAATATTTTGGCATTCTGATAATCTCCTCGAGTTGGGAGCTCAATGAGTCAAGAGTTGCCATTTGAAGAATAGTAACAAGTCCTGTCCTAAAGAGTGTCCACACCAGTATTTAAATACTTACATAATTCCCAATCATATTCTTTGCTCTGCTGTCATAATACTCCAGACGCAGCTCTTCTGGTGAGACATCCGAAAAGCCTGCAAGGACAGGAGCACCTCAAAAACCTCCAAGCAAACACGTTCATATTTACAATCACTCTCCACAGTTACAAAGAAATGGGCCTTGGTACTTTGTCTGTCCTAAGTCAGTCACAGTCAGAGACACAAAAAAGATCTATTACAGAACTCCAGAGGTGTGAACGTCCAAAATTAATTTGCATTAATCTCATATTCCTTTCTGTTGTATCACAAGGCAAATCATCACCTTGCAAATGGTTCCACAGAGGTACAACAGCGTAGGCAAGTCACAGAAACATCCTAAATAGCAGCAATATGCAACAACACTAAAAACATTACCTACCTGAGACATTCAGCTTTTCTTTCATTGGTGAGTAAGATGAAAATATCCATTGTCCAGAAGATTCCCAAATTTCCATGTCTTTCACTACACATTCTCTACAAAACAAAGCAAAACCACAGATGAAGGTGAAATTACATGGTCAAAACAAAACCACCAGAAACAATTGCCTGGTTTCTGTCCAAAGTCAAAATCAATACCTGCTACCATGAAAACAAAGTGTTTCCCTAAACAGTTAAAATCTTAAAAAAAGTAATGGAAAGTGGTTCCAAAATCTTTTTTCTTTAGGAAATCACATTGCTTGCTGCTTCTCAGCACCTGCCCTGTAATCGCCTTGAATCTGATGGTCACTCTCAACTGACTGTAACACATGTCTGTGTGAAACCAGATTTCAATAGTTTTGCTGTTGGCAGAAAAATTTGTTGTCTTGTCTGGAAAACCAAGCCAAATAATTCATTTTCCCAAAGGCGCTCAGATCCTTTATTTTCAAGTATACTGAAATATTTGTTTTATTCCTTTATCCTCCTGCTCACAACTTAAATACCACACCACCTTACTAGTATCACAGCTGTTTAGTTGCCCAGCTCAGGTCCCAGACACGGACTGCTTCCTTCCCATGCCAGCATCATTCCAGAGAACCAAATGAAGTCTTGTTCTCTATCGTTCTTTCTACATGTCCCAGCTTCCTCCTCATGATACTGTTCTCTGCATTATCTCTAGGAAGTTAGTAAGCTTTTAAACTGCTCATTCTAAATGCTTTCAGTAAGACAGGAGTGTAACTTACAGAAGTCTCTCCTCTTCATCTTTAGAGCCATCAGCAACACTCTGACTGTTCGCTAATGCCGAGAACCTGTTCTGTGAGAAGTCTGCATTTCTGCTGCTGCCGCCTGATGATCCAAAGTCAGAGGAGCCAAAGAATCCTCTTCCATGATCTCTGCTGCCACCCCATGTATCAGACTTGAAGGCAGATGGCTGGATAACACTGCTGTATCTCTGGTTAGAGGAACCCCATCCTCCTCCTCTTCCACTAGTAACTTCCAAATAAAAAAACGAAGAAAGCAAACAACAGAAATTTTTAATCATTAAGATATGAAACAAAGAGCACCAACAAAAACTGTAAGTATAACCAGTCTTATGGTGGCAATAAGAAGTTTAAAATGAAAATGTAGTTTTTTCCTAATGAGTTAACCTCCTAGTGAGTTATGCATGGTAGTTCAGGAGTCAGAGGTAAATGGGAACTCCTTCTCCTCATGTGGAACTACGGAATAGCTTGGGTTGGAAGGCACCTTTAAAAATCATCTAGTCTGACCTCTCCCGTACCATAATGAGCAGACACACCTTCAACCAGATCACCGTGCCAATAATACGTGGCATCCCAGAAAGAGACTGTTTCAGTTTTGTTGAGGTCCTTTCACGAAGAAACTACCCTAGCAGAAAAAAATTTAACTCACCATGTGTTTACATTAGGAGCTCCTGCCTCCTGCTCTGCTGCAGCACAGAGAGCTCCAGAGTTCCGTTCTGAGACCTTAAACACATCTGTGTGTGTATATTACAAACTCCGACCCTCCTTCAGCAGGAATAAGGACAAGTTCCTGCCATCACTGCAGCTCTCAACTCCCCGTTGCATCACTCGCCTTTCCAAAGCTCCCAGACACACAGAGCCAATGAGAATGGAAACAGCCTTCACTGGCCACAACATAAGGTTACTGGAAACTTGCTCACTGCTCTTGGCAGGAACGTTTCCTGAGCTGCTTTCCCATGGCATTGTGGCACATCCCACGGTCACAGAATCACAGTATCAAGTAGGTTGGAAAAGACCTCTGAGGTCATCGAGTCCAACCTATGACCAAAACCACCATGTCAACTAGACCATGGCACTAAGTGCCACGGCCAGTCTCTCCTTAAAAACCTCTAAGGACGGTGACTCCACTACCTCCCAGGGCAGCCCATTACAATGTCTAATCACCCTTTCTGTGAAGAAATTCTTCCTAATGCTCAACCTACACAGTCCCTGGCACAGCTTAAGACTGCATCCTCCTGTCCTGTTGCTGGTCGCCTGAAGAAGAAGAGACTGACTCCCACCTGGCTACAACATCCTTTCAAGTAGTTGTAGAGAGTGATAAGGTCTGTCCTGGGCGTCCTTCTCTCCAGGCTAAACACCCCCAGCTCCCTCAGTCTCTCCTCACAGGACATGTGCTCCAGACTCTTCGCCAGAGCCCAGCCCCGTGCGTGCCGAACCAGAGGCTGCTGCCGAGACTCCCGGGCCCGGCCCGCCCGGCTCCGGAGCTCCTGCCGGCCGGGGGCCGCCTCCAGCCGGCCCGGCCCGGCCCGGCCCGCTGCGCTCGGAGTACCTTGTGAGGGCGGTGCGGGGCCCCCGGGGCGGCCGGCGCCGCGGGGGTGCTCGTTCCAGCAGCGGTCCCCGAAGCGGCAGTACCCCCGCAGGAAGAACTGGCACACGCCCATGGCCGCCCCGCCGTCGCCGCCGCTCTGACGTCCCAGGCGCGCGCCGGGAGGAGCGAGCGCCGCCGTTGTGCCCGCGTGCGCGCTGTCCCCCCCCCCCGGGGGCACGCGCTGGGAGCGGGGGCTGCGGCGGGAGCGGGGAGGACGCCAGGGATGCGGTGGGACCGGGGGATAACACACCGACAGGCTGCTGACAGAGCCAAATTAGGAGTTGACTGGAGCTTTGTGCAAACCCATAGTCCTTGGCGCAGTAAAATACCCTCCCGTCGGCTGTAGTCGCCCCTTTCCCACGGAGCCTGCGTGGTAAAATATTTGTGTGCTGTATCTTTGCAGGGAGACGAAGGAATGTATTGCCCATGGCTATGGAATCACAGAATCATCAAGATTGGAAGAGACCTTTGGGATCATCCAGTCCAACCTTCAGCCCAGCACTACCTCTGTAACCCCTAAATTATTGTTCCATTTCCAAATGGTGTATGTTTACCAGTGGAGTCGTGTAACTATTGAAGGTCTGGGCCTTAGGGTAGAGGACTTGGGTAACTTGAATGTTACTAAGTCTAACAACAGGAACATGCTAATCCGCAATTCTTCCCCTAGGTCTCTAGGAGGCATCCTGAAAAAGTGAAATAAGTTTAGGGGAGATCAAATGACTAAAGATAAAATGAACAGATATTGTGATCATTGGTGGCCACTTTATAAATTGGAGGATGGGGAAAACATGTCGTTGCATTTTAATATTATCTTACAGTTGATGACTTGGTAAATGGGATAATCAGATTTTATGTGCAAATGTTAGCTTCCTCCATTCCACCCCTACATTGGGGCAGAGATGGATAAAGATCAAAATACAGAGTATGTGGGAAGTGAGGATTTTAGTCCTCAGAGATATACCCAGCCAGTGATGCAGGCCCTTTAAGACAAACAGTGGGGGCAGAGGGTCTGCCTTTTTTTTTTTGTACATGTCCCTTTTACTACTTCGGATTTGTTGAATTGGAAATGATCTCTTGGTTCGTACTGAGTCAGCTTTTGGAAACTGTTATGCCGACTCATAACCCTCACTGGGGGGAAAATGCAGGCTATATTGAACATCTTTTTACTGTGAAACAGAAGAGACTAGTATTAGAGAAGGCAGAAGGATATGCAGGGTTGTGGGGTCTGAAACTGCCCCTCTTTTTGACCTGAATCCATGTGCCATATGAGGCAGGGAGGGTCAACTAGAAGACATAAACATGATACTGGAGGACTTTGATCATGAGGAAAGGGGACTGGGGAAAAGTATCAAGGCATCCCCAGCAGATCCCTAGTTCAGTAAAGCTGGGAAATGAAACAATAGATATTCTGATAGACAGCAGAGCCACACACTCAGTAATAACCATCTCTAAGGGCCCACTGAGTAAAGTTGCAATACCCATTATAGGGGCAACAGGAGAAAAACCTGTGCAGCCATACCTACATGGAGTGTAGTCGTGGAGTGTACAACTGGAGATAATAAACTAACTCAAGAATAGGCTGTGCATACCCGACCGAAACATTCTTTTGACACAGCCTTTTTCACACAGTTTTTGCCCAGAATTTCACAGGACAGCATATAGAAAGGATCATTCTATTTTAGTTTCAACAGTTAATTTCTTAGATGTAAAACATCTATCCAAAATAACCAAAAAATGACAAAAATACAGTGTTCTAATGTTTATAACTGGGGCTTTATTCCTGCAGAAGAGACTTGAGAGAGGAGACAAAAAGTAACAAAACGGAAGCCTTTGATTTGATTCAAAACATGTTACTTCTGAATAAACTTAAAAGGTCATAAGCATTTAAAAGTTCCAGTGGGGGTGGCTTAAGAGGAATCTTTCCAATGGTGAACTCCTTTGCTTCAAACTGTTGCCACTCTTCAGCTGATAATTCGCTCTTGGGTGTAAATAACTTCTCTGAGGCGGTGGTGTTGGTGACTGCAGCAGACGCTGAGGTGACGTGATGTCCAGAGGCACTGGCCGTCTGTCCAAACAAAGCACCACTTGAAGGTGAGGCAGAAGCTTGATGTTTGCTGTGTTCCCCATCCAAAGGCAGGCGATGGTTGGGTGCCCGTGTTCTTGAAAGCAGAGAGCTGAAAAAATTCCAAAGACC
>NW_020886077.1:0-7697 GCF_003945725.1 Corapipo altera
TCATCCACTTTGATGTGAACACCCACGTTCACTATTTAGATCACCTGTGGGAAGGAAATCCCCCAATGGCACCACCCAACCCCACCTACAGCCACAACGTCCAGCAATTAAAGAGAAAAATTCTCCAGGTTGCCAAGAAGGAGTCACAAGGCAGCATTTTGAGGCTCTCGAGCCTGAAAGTTCGTATTGGTGACCTCTGGAATGCTTTGTTGAATGAGAACTTTGCTTTCAGCTTCAAGAATTCACTGGAGATTGCTGTGTACAGGAAACTGGACACTGCCTTTAGTCAGTGGACCTGGAGGCTGAGGAGTCACATCTCAGACATACAAATGAGACTGGGCAACAGAATTCAGAATGGAGACTTGCAGCAAGTCACCAGAGAACACCTGGAAGGGCTCGTGCAAGAGACAAGTGATGCCATCATGACAGACATGGAAAAGTATTTCAGGGAAGTCAAAGACTGTGAGATGCAGGTCCAGTGGAAAAGCAGCACAGAGCTGAAGATGAAAGATCTGAAAGAATCTCTTCTTCTTGAAACTCGAAAGAAATGTGAGAGTCTCATTGAACTGCAGAAGGCCCAAAGTAAACTGGATGCAAAGACGCTGGAATATGAAGATGAGCTCCTGAGAAAGAGCAGGGAGTTGACTCTGGCTCTAAAAGGTAAGAGCCTCAGTGAGATACAACTGAGAGACAGCTTTACTTCTCTCTGGGCTGAGTGCATTGCTGAAGTCTCCCGTGCTGCTCCCCCACGGGAACGGGTGGATATTGATGCAGAAATAGAAGATGTCCTTCTGGAGCATTTTATGGAGCCTGATTTCCATGCACGGATCAGGTCATTTCCCAAACATAGAGAATTTTCTTTGTACTCGAAGAAATATGTCACAACGTGTTGGCAAACATACCTCCTATTTTTTGTTTCCAAGGATTATATGAACTTCCAGGACATCACAGACAGCATAATAAAGCGTGTGTGGGCAAACATTGATAAGAAGGAACAGAAGAAAATGGATTACAGTCGAACCTTTATTCATGAAATACTCCATGAAGTACAGGAAGGTGTGAACTCCATCCCCAGCCCATTTAGGGTTAACAAAGATTACATCATAGATTTATCTGTGTACCTCTGCAGAATGGCAGCAGAAAGGTTTAAAGCCATGCACGAAGCGTTTCGGAAGGCAAATGACCCAGTCACCTACCTGAACAGCAAAAGAGAAGATTTCTTCACATGTTTCCAGATTTCCTGCCAAGGAGCCACTTCTGTCATAGCTTTTGCTGTTTTCCTTTCTTGCAAGCTTGTCCCAGCTCTTCACCGGGCCGTCTATGAGGGGACGGCTAAAGCCATCGCTGGAGACATGCAAGGGAAAGTCCCAGATTTCCAGGGCAACAGAGCCAATCTGGAGGTTTGTATCCTGAGATTCCTGGCACAACAAGAAAATTTTCAGTATTTCAAGCAGTACCTTAAACACCCAAAAAAGTTTTTTCAGATGTACATTGAGAGATGTGTTAGGAGTTACTGTTTAGATGAGAACAGGAGGCTGGAGAAGTTTTTAGCTTCCTCCCTTGAACTTCTCTATGGAAGCATCCTGTCAGCTGTTTCTTCATCAACCAAAAAGGTCAAAGATAGAAATGACAGAGAGGACAAAACCTCTCTCTGGCTGGATGAATTTTGTAGGGAACTGACAGAGGTGATCAACTTGCCCAGAAGTGACCTGAAGTGCATCGAGCATCAGGAGATCACAGACATTGAGTTATTGAACAAAGCCATGGAGGTAGGACTGGCTGCCCTGAGGGATTGGCTCAGGGGAAAATTTGTTTTTGCTGATCTGAGCTGCTTTGAAAGGCAGCCTCACACCATCCTGGCTGAGCAGTTTTCAGGGTGCTGGGCGCAGTGTCCCTTTTGTGGGGCTGTCTGCACATACACCATGTGGGGACACGATGGGCACCATCAGTTTGTCTTCCATAGACCAGAATTTTTGACAGGACGGAAGTGGCATGGAACGGACCATCTAGTCATTGAGATTTGTCTTAGCAACTTTGCAAGTGCCTCTAAATCTTCCAGTTGGAACATTCTTCCTGATCCATCCATGCAAGCGTACTGGAAATGGTTTGTGTGTCGTTTCAGAAGAGATCTAGAGATGTTGTACAATGGGGAATTTCTGGGCAAAGGGGAAATCCCTGAGGCCTGGAAGAGAATTACCAAGCAGAAAGCACTTGCCGCTCTGGACAAGTGTTAGGCCAAGCTGATGGGAAGGAAGAACCTCCATGGCTTTGCAGTTTAGAAGAACAGAGTACAAGGCCGTCCACAAAATGCTGTTTCAATGCTTATGCTGTCAAGCCACAGGAAGACAATGGTATCCAACTGCTGACAAATTTGGGTGAAATAAGGTGCGTTACTCCAGCCCTCACTCAGAAACTCCCTCACTTCCTGATCAAGCAGAATCCTCTTCCTTTCCTGCCATAAACATTCCCCTCTGATTTGTCCTCGAGTAAAACAAAAACCCTCCTTGTGGTGATGAGTCCCATGGCCAAGGTGGAGCCCAAGTGCCAGAGGAAGATCAAAGGCAGCACTAGGAAGCACCAAGTCGATGAGCTGCTTCAGTGGAATCCCTTGGAGGCTTTGATAATAAAGGAGCTGGTTTGGACCGGCCTGATCCCTGTGTCCTTTCTGTCCGGGGGAGCCCCAGCTAGGGGTGACTGAGTGCCTGTGCTGTGCACAGGGGCAAGTGACAGGGGGGTGGCCCTGGGCCAGGGTCTGGGGGAGGGGATGTGGCAGGAGAGGGTCTGCTCGGTTCAGGGGGTCTGGTCAAGGACTGCCCTCACTATCTGAAGGGACAGTAAATAGAGCAGGAAGCCACAAAGCAGGAGCTCCAGGGAAACCAATGTGAGTGGCAGTGAAACAGGAGCCAGGCCTAAAAGAGTTAACTAAGAAATCTGGGCCTGCTAACAAGCCATGAATATCCAAATGATCTGTACTCTTCTGTTCTACCTACTGGACCAAATCTTAAGAGTATGGTAAAAGAAACATAGAATAGGCCTAGAGGTAACAAATTAAGATGCAGTAAGATAAAGAAGACATTTGAATAGAAGAAACAGGCTGGGAGCCAAGGCCTTCTCCCAACTTCAGTGAGCGGGTCAAAAACAATAGAAGAGAAGGGAGGTCAAACCGAGGAAGATGAGAATTAGCCCCCAGACCCATGGAGGAAGAATGGATGTACCACCAAAATTGAGGGCCAAGAGAAGCACCGCCCCAAGCCCCGCCTGAGCTCCACCTATACTCTGCCTGTTATTAATATGCATAGATAGATTTTGTAATCACATGAATATACAGTTAATCATATACAAAAATTGTATAAAAACTGCTGATTTTGTGTGAAGCCTTTGAGCAAGTTTGTCCACGTGAGCTGGCTTGCTCCCAACGTTGAATAAACAAATACCTTGCTGCTTAAAGATTAAAAAAGGTCTCTGAGCAGTTTTTGGGCCGATTTTTCAGATTCAGCAGGTGACAAGGGAGGTAGCAGTGGGACTCAGGCCTGGTGTGTGCCATGGACAGAGGGCTGAGAAGGTTTATCCCAGCCAGGGTCTCTGATCGGGAGCTGCTCAGCTGGGAAACTGGAGGACAAAAGGGAACGAACCCAAACTCTCTCCAGCCCCAGAGCTGAGAAAGCAGCCATGGAGCCAAGGACAGGAACCAAAGCTGGGCAGGGGGAGCATGTGCTGCAGAGGCTGAGGGTACTGGGAAGACCTGGGGGTGGGAGTGGATTTGGGTGCTACTGGAGTCAGATTGGGAGTGCAGGTGCCCCTGGCCATGGTGTCAGCTGTGGGCTGAGAGGGGTCCCAGTGCAGCTACTGGGCTGAGAGGGGTCCCAGTGCAGCTACTGGGCTGAGGGGGGGTGGCCTCTGGCCTGGGCTGGGCTATCAGGCACTGCAGGGTCCCTCACCTGGTACCCTCACCTCTGCCAGCAGCTCCCAGCTCCTTGTCCAGCACAGTGAGATGGTTCTCTGCACCCTTCCATGTCTCTGCCAGGCCACCCTGGCCAGCATCTCCCTCAGGGGGATTGTCCGGCACATCCTTCCTTGCAGACATTGCTGTGGGAAGGAACAGAAACAGCTTGAAGGTCCTTTCCTACCTGACCAATTCTAGGACTAGGGGCCTTCCAGTGACACTGGGATGCAGCAGCTCTGCCATTCTGCAAGGGTTGGACCTGAGGTTGTGTAAAGGACTGATATAAGGTAGGATCTGCTTTGCCTTTGCCTTGAGCATGGAGCTAAAAAGCCTTGCTGCAAAGGCCAGGCTGCTTCAGGAGCAGAGCTGCCTGCAAAAGCTACAGGAGGTATCCAGTAAGCTGTCAGAGGCATACAGTGAAGCTATTTTTATCAAGAAAGATGGTCTTTTGATAAAAAGTTGCTACAATCAAGTACATGGCAAGGACTTCCTCTCCCAAAGAAGGAATACCAGGCAGATCTTGCTTGGATACTGGAGAACCAGCCAATGGACTCAGGTACCAGGTACCAGGCAAACTGTCATGGGTTGAGGTGGCTGGTTTTTTTTTTTCGTAGCGAGGGGGCTACATAGGGTGGCTTATGTTAGAAGCTGCTAGAAGTTTCCCCCCCAGTGAAGTCAATGATAGCTGGCTACAGGAGGGACTTCCTGCTGCTGGCCCAGGGAGAGCCAATAATAGCACCTTTGTGATAACATATTTAAGAACAAGCTGGTTGCGCAGAAGAAATTGGAGTCAGATGGGTGCCGACTGAAGTCTCCACGCGGCTGGGGGGGCCTCCCCCGCTACGGGCAGGGGAGGCAGACTCGGCCTGGGCGGCGCGGCACCTAGACCAGAGAGATGCAGCCATGGCTGGGGCCAGGGCGTGTGGCCCCACAGCCCCCTGGGCCCGCCCTGCGAGCTGCCCGTGCTGCTCTCGGCAATGCCGGCCGAGCCGAGTGGCAGCCCCTGCAAAGGGGCAGCCAGGGCCGGGGTGCATGGCCCCATGGAAAGCAGCCCCACAGCTTCCCCGGGCCCTCCCCATGAGCAGCCCGTGCTGGAGCCCGTGCTGCCTGAGGAGCCGAGCCGGGTTGGGCCGAGGGGCTTGAGGACACCCCGCAGGCTGGGCCAGGGCTGCAGAGCGGCCCTGCCTGAGGGCACTGCCCCCCTCTTTTCCCCCCGACCGAACTGAGCCAGGACAGGCCAGGGTGGCCCTGCCGTGGTGCAGCCGAACCCATGCTGGAGCAGATGGATGCGTGGAAGAAGGCCGTTACCCCCCATGGAAGGCCCAGGAGACCAAGGAGACCTGTGGCTCGTGGAGAAAGAAGTCCGCATCAGAGCAGGTTATTCCTAGGTAGGACTCATGGCCCTGTGGGGGATCCACATCAGTATAGCTCACCCTATGAAGGACTGCACCCTATGAAGGACCATCACGGTGCAGAGGACCCTCCCTGCACCCCATGGAGAAGTGACCCTTGAGACAGTAAAAATGGAAGAACTGCTGCCTGAGGGAGAGGACCCATGTTGGAGAGGTCCATTAAGGACTTATTCCCATGGGAGGGACCCCATAGAGCAGGGGAAGGACTCAGAGCTTTGGCTCCCCTGTAACCCGTGGTGAAGATCATGGTGAGGCAGGTGTCCCACTGCAGCCCATGAAGAACCATCAGGGTGCAGAGACACCCCCCCCTGCACCCCACGGAGGAGTTAACCATGAGACAGCAGACTGGGGTGGGGGGCAGCTAGCTGAGGGACTTATGTTGGGAAATCCCCTTCTGAGTATCCCTGCATTGCTGAGGGGGGAGGAGAGAGAATATGGAAGGAAGGAGAGGGGGTGGGGGAAGTGTTTTGAAGACTGTTTTATTTCTCACTCTTTAGCTCTCATCCTCTTAGTAATAAATTTTAGTATTATCCCCACGTTGAGTTTTGTTTTGCCTCTGTGACTTCTCCCAGCTTTTAGAGATTTTAGGGGGTGCCTAGAATCCGGCCGGGGTCAACCCACGACACCAACTTTGCTTGGATCCTGGTGAACTAAACAATGGGAACTCAGGGTCTGCCACTGTGAGGATATTTAAGGCAGTGCCCAGGGTGGCACAGGGGGACTGCTGTGGGACCTGCTGCCACTCTGTTACTCTGCCCACTGCTTTGCTCCTCAGAAGCGACAAGACCACCAGAGAAGCAGCCTACTTTTTTTCCTACTTTTCTCTCTTCCCTCTTTGTTTCTGCTCTTTTTCTGTTCTAAAATAAAGTTGAATTAGCATTTTGGAATCCAGCATCTGGCCTCGTTTTGTGCCTTAATCTCATTTAGGGAATATTTGTAACCTGGTTCCTCTCAGATTTGTGGACGAAGGCTCACTGCCTCTCCACATCGGAGGAGGCTGGTACGGAGAGTACCTTGGGAAACAGCCCTTCAAAACAAAGGGGTCCAGGAAGAGTGGACAGAACTCAAGAAAGAAATCTTGAAGGCACAGGAGCAGCCTGTCCCAATGTGCTGAAAGGTGAGCCGGCAGGGAAGACTGGCCCGGCTGGGCAGGGAGCTTTTGCAGGAACTCAGGGAAAAAAAAGAGGCTGTGTCACCTTTGGACAAAGGGGCAGGCAACTCAGGTAGTGTTTAAGGATGTCCTTAGGTCATGCAGACAGGAAATTAGACAGCCAAAAGCTCAGTTAGAACTAATCTGGCCGCTTCTATAAAGGATAAGAAAAGCTGTTTTCATAAATACATCAGCAGCAAAAGGAGGAGCAAGGGAAACCTCCATTGTTTATTGGACGCAGTGGGAAATGTAGTTACCAAAGCTCGACCCCCAGGACAGGATTTCCTCATTGTTCCCACAGCCCTGGGTGTCATCAGCACTGGGATTCGCTGTCCTGGACACAGCGAATCCAAAGGGACACACAGGTGTCCGACGACTGGCTCCTGTGCCAGCAGCACCAGGAGTGCAGCACCCAGACTTTGGGTGCCCTGGCAGGGGCAGCCCAGTCCCCGAGGGCCTCGGGAAGGGCACTGGGTCCCCCTCGATTTGGGAGGGGATGAGCAGAGGGATATGTGAGGAGCTTCCAGGGTGACCTGAGCCCATCCCCGAGACATCAGGGCGCCGAGCACTGGAGAGGGGACGGATGAGGCCGTGGCTGGGTAGATCAGGGTGGGCAGGCAGCCGTGGTGCCAATAGCAGGAACAGCTCGTTCCCTCTCCCCCCAGATTAAGTGATGGATTAGGAAATCCTCGTGTCGCCCGCCAGAGGGGGCTGAGTCTTTGTTTGATTGTTTCCTTTCCTAATCAGCTCCTAAAATAAAGCTTAACTACCAGAGTTCTTTGCTCTGTAACTGCGAGGTCCAAATGGCGGTTGGTAGCAGTCCCGGGACGGTGGAAGCATCCCCGGGAGAGTGGGAGCAGCCCGGGAGGATAGAAGCAGGCCAGGAGGGAAGGGAAGGCAACCCAGTAGAGTGTGAGGAGTCTCAGGAAGGTGGGAACAGCTCCGGGAGGGTGGGAGCAGTCGCGGGAGGGCGGGAGCAGCCCCGGTAAGATGGAAGCAGCCCTGGAGAGTGGGAGAGCAGCCTCGGGAAGGTGGGAGCATTCCTGGGAGGGCGGGAGCAGCCCGGGAAGGCGGGAGCAGCCCTTGTAGGGGGGGAGCAGGCTGGGAGGCGACAGGGGACAACCCGGGAGGGTGGGAGCAGGACGAGGAAGGTGGGAGCAGCCCCGGACAGGTGAGAGCAGACCGCGCGGTG
>NW_020886078.1:0-7679 GCF_003945725.1 Corapipo altera
GATCCCTTGGGTCCCCAAGATGGATCAGCACTTGGGGATACAAACTGTCCTTGGGCTCAGGATGCAGCTGCCAGCACAGATTTCCCTGCAAAGTCTGCAGTGAGTCAAGTTCTGCAGAGGAAATTGTGCCCCATGGATGGGATTGCAGAGTCTCCGTGGCCAGGCACAGTTTGTGTTCCTGGGTGCCCACCATCTCAGCACTTGCAACCGCTCAAATCAGCGCCCGCAGCTCTGCAGCAAAGCCCCAGCTCACCTGGCACACAGGGGATGGACACAGCACCTGCTCGGGGATGGGCATTCACAGCTTTGTCTTCTTCCCCACCACGGGGCTCTCCTTCCTCAGCAGCACCTCTGCCTTGCACTTATTCTCAGCCTCCCCTCAGGGACAGCTCTGGGCTCACCTCCACACCACTTCTCAGCCTCACCTCAGGGCCTGGGCTCAAGGACAGGAACCTGCAGGGAGGGGACATCATGTGCAAGCTGAGGGCTGCCTGCCTGCACTGCACTCTGGGCTTCTTACTCCTTCTACAACCAGCCCAGAACTTAGCCTGCTTTGCTAACACCACACACATTTACAGACTAACCCTGGAGATAGATATGGACAGACATCTCTATCACCCTGTGGATAGAGCCTCAAGCATGGGCTGCCATAGGAATGGGAATCACAGAATCAGCCACGTTGGAAAAGACCTCCGAGATCATCAAGTCCAACCCCGGATCCAACCCTGCCGTGCTTCCCAGCCCATGGCACTGATGCCACATCCACTCTCACCTTCAACACCTCCAGGGACGCTGACTCCACCCTGCCCAGCCCATTCCAAGGCCTGATTACTCTCTCAGCAAAAAATTGCTTCCCAATATCCAACCTAAACCTCCCCTGGCACAGCTCAAGACCCAGCCCTCTTGTCCTACTGCTGCTTCCTGGCAGAACAGCCCCACCCCCACCTGGCTCCAGCCTCCTGGCAGGGACTTGCAGACAGTCAGGAGGTCTCCCCTGAGCCTCCTCTTCTCCAGCCTCAACACCCCCAGCTCCCTCAGCCTCTCCTCACCCCACTTGTGCTCCACTCCCTTCCCCAGCCTCGCTGCTCTTCTCTGCACCTGCTCCAGCCCCTCCAGGGCCTTCCTCAACTCAGGGGCCCAGAGCTGGACACAGCACTCCAGGGGTGGCCTCACCAGCGCTCACTCCAGCCCAACAATCACTTCCCTGTTCCTGCTGACACACTCTTCCTCACACAGGACACCAGCCATTGGCCCTCTTGGCCACCTGGCCACACTCTGCCTCCTCTTCAGCTTCCTGCCCATCCACACTCCCAGCTCCCTTTCTGCCTGCCTGCTCTCCAGACACTCTGGCCCCAGCCCGGGGGGCTGACGGGGCTTCTTGTGGCCAAAGGGCAGGACCCAGCCCTTGGCCTGCTTGAACCTCATCCCCTTGCAATCAGCCCATGGATCCTCTGCAGAGCCCATCAACACACCCCCAGCTTGGTGTCAGCTGCACATTTGCTGATGAAATGCCTGGTTCTGCAGCAGCTGCAGATGCTCAAGGGGCAGCAGGACCAAGTCAGGGGCCTGGGGGGGTCTGGGGGGATTTGGGGTCCGGGAGGGTCCTGGGGGAGCTAGGGAGGGGCTTTGGGGATTGGGGGTACAGACCAGGACAGACCAGTACAAACCAGAACAGACCAGGACAGACCAGGACAGACCAGTACCTCCTCACTGCTCCCCAGATCTCTCCTGGAGCTGGACCACGTTGTCCTGGGACACCTGAGGCCCCCCAGTGCCCTCCCAGTACAGCCCAGTGCCCCCAGTACAGCCCACTGTGTTCCTGTCCCAGGGTGCCGGGTGATCCCTCTTTGGGGGGGATTGGAGGCATTTCGGGGGGGGCTAGGGGAGATTTCAGGGGATTGGGGGAGGGGTTGCATGGGGATTTGGAGGGTTTTGGGGGGCTTTGGGTGCACTTCGGGGAGTTGAAAGGGGTTTTGAGGGGGTCAAAAGGATCTGTGGGGGAAGGGGATTAAAGAGAAAATGGGGGTTAGGGGACAGCTTTCCCTGCATTTTTCCACAGCTAAAGCAAGTGTGGAAGGGGCACTTGGCCCCAGGCAAGATGCTTTTACAGCCACTTTAAGCAGTCCAGAGTGGATCTGGCTGGCAAATGGGATTATGCCCATACTTTCAAGGAGGATTTCCACAGTACATTGAGGGGAAACATTGAGGGCCATTTATTAATCTACTGAAGGGATGAGAAGAGGGGGGAGCAGGTGCTGTGGCCCCAGAGCTTCTCTCTGCTTTGGGTGCAGAAGCTCTGTGTTTTCCTCTGTCCATTGAATTCCCAACAAAGAAGGAAAAAGCTACAGGAACTCCACTCTGGAGTGGTCAGGACATGTGGAAGCAGGGGAATTTTTCTTCCCAGCTGGGATTGAGAGTGCAATTTCACACTCCTTTGGAGAGCATTGACTAAGACATCCCATTTCTGCCCAGGGATCTTCCAGTGGGAACTCAATCCGGGCTCTGGGCAGGTCCCTGCAGGGGCAGCAGCTTCCTCTGCACATTTGAGGGGATAAAGCTGCTCTAAACCTGCACTCCAACTACTCCACAGCAATTGATGACCTCTGAGGACAGTTCCTCACTCTTTTCACCCCAGCAGAGACCTGAACACATCCTATGGGCACTGTGTGACCATGTCTGGCATTAACACCCTGCAGAGATGAAGACACTGACTGTAAAGACACTTGTCTACCTGTAAACCTCAACTTTCTTTGCTACTACACAGCAATAACATTTTCTATTCATATTGCAGCTACGGACTTAATAAATAGAATTGCATATATTGTGCTTTAGAAATTAAAATGCATTCCAAAGTCAGGCAATGCTAAACAATGAAAGTCTCGAACCCTCCCCCCAAAACCAGCCCCACTTTCTGGTTTCAGAACCAGCCCACTTCTTCACTCTCTTCACAAAGGGAGAAACTCTCTCTTTCCACCTCTGAAACAAAAATTCCCTCCCCAAAAGTGATCAGAAAGAGTCTACTTAGGCACTACTGCAAATTGAAGTTGTCTAATAAGCATTCCTTCTAACTCAGGAAGGGGAGGAGATGAAGGAAGTCACAACAAATGTTTGGATTCCTTCCTCTTCAACGTCTTCTCTTCCCTATCTGATGCTCTGGGACGTGTGCAGGGGGTTCAGCATCTCTCCAAAGATGGCTCCTTTCACATCAGAGCCCCTCAAATTGGCTTCCTGGAGGTCACAACCTGATAGGTCCCAATTGGGAAGGGGAAAAGAAAAAGAAGTGTCAATGGAATGCACCCAGAACTCTGTTCAAAGCTTTACTGGAAGTCCATTTACCTGAACTCCATTGTACTCTGAAGCTGGAGAGATCAGCCAAAAGCCAGCAATCCCCCAAATTACCAGCTGACTATAGGAGAGAAAGGAATAGGATGGAAAATGAATCCCAACTCACTTCCAAATCAGTTCCTGCCAACGTTGCTCCCCTGAGGTTACAGTTCTTTAGTTTGGGGTTTCTCAGCGTTGCAACTCGGAGGTTCATTCCTGTCATCTGACTGCCCTCCATGGCCACTCCTTTCAGGTTGGCACCTGGAATACACACAGAAAGGAGTTCTGTGAGGAAAAACGGTCAGTAACACAGCAGCTGCACACTGGGGCTGCCTCAGAGCTGTGTGAATTGGAGGAGGACAAGGGGATTTCGGGCTGAGATGGTCACAGACTCAGGGCAGCCCTTGTGGGCCCTTCTCAGGGTTGGACAAACCACAGCTGGACCTTCTCTGGGCCATAGAAATGCACAAACACAGGCTTCAGTTGGCACAGATTGACAAGGCAAAAGCTTCTTACCTTCCAGATTAGCTTCAAGGCCTGATGGCTCCTCAGAGTTGCAGCCTTTCAGGGACGCTCCCTCTGCGTTGGAGCGCAGCATCTTCACCCCTGGCAGGTTGGCACCCTGGCACAGACAGGAGTCACTGAGAGCCAGAAGAACAACACCAAAGACAATCAAGAAGACACTTTTAATTTCTGCTTTGGGAGTCAAACCCATTAAATCATTACTGGGAGGAAGTGTAAAAGCTTTGGGAACCAGAACAACTCTAGAATATATTTAAGAACTCGATGTTTTACACCCCTCTGTTTGTTCCAGCTCCTCTCTGTTAAGACAAGCCCAGCCCTCCCAAGCTGCAGCAGCTCTTCCATCCAGCACAGAGCCTGACAGGTCAGCCCTCTCCAGGCTGGCACAGCACAGGTTGGCACGGGCCAGGTTGCAGCGGCTAAGATTGGCCACCTTGAAGTTGATGTAGCAAAGATCCAGGTGGGAAAGATCCGCTCCACTGAAATTGAGACCCTGGAAATCCCAAGGAATAAACCCCCCAAAAAGGTTACAGAGGGGAAGGGGTAGGTCTGGACACAAAGTTAACATCATTGTGTAGATAGGTGTGCATTAATATTTACAGTGTATAAATATCTAGGTATAAACATATGGATAGAAATGTATTAAAATATATCCTGTCTATAAATATACACGGATACAAGATAGATACAGACACACACAGGTCCTGGGAGGAGCTGAAGATACCCCACCAGGGAAGGGGGCTATAAAAAGGAGGGAGAGGGACTTTTGATATGGGCCTGGAGGGACAGGACAAGGGGCAATGGTTTTTAGACTGAAAGAGGGCAGGGTTAGATGGGAGACTGGGAAGAAATCCTTCCCTGGGAGGGTGGGGAGGGGCAGGGATGGAATTCCCAGAGAAGCTGTGGCTGCCTCTGGATCCCTGCAACTGTCCAAGGACAGCTTGGATCAACCTGCTCTAGTGGAAGGTGTCCCTGCCCATGGCAGGGGGTGGAATGAGAAGACCTTTAAGGTCCCTTCTAACCCAAACCAGTCCATGATTCTATACAGACAAATACACACAAGACCATTTATTCTACTACTTCAGACTAATGAAATCTAAATGCAAAGCTCTCAAAAATTGGCCTTGGTTCATTTTACATTTACACAAATTGCTCCTCCAGGAAAGCTTCCCCCCTAAAGCAGGAATGCAGCCCAAACCACCCTGGAATTCCAAGCCAAGGTCACTGTGCCACAGCTCAGAATCCAAACTCAGTTCAAGAGAACACATTGTTTGCATTTCACGTGTCCACATTCCAGCACCAGACACCAACACTCCAGAGAGGGACAGCACATAGGGGCAGTGGTTTTAATATAAAAGAGGGAGGTTTAGAGGAGATGTTGGGAAGAAATTCCCAGGATTTTGTTAGAAAGAGAAATGTGTTCTCACCTGACAGCGCAGCTCGGACTTGGGGGGTGTTGCCAGCAGGAACCGGACAAACTCCTTCTGAGAGGTGGGACAGTGATCCTCAGCTGGCTGGGAATTCTGTTGGGAATGTTGTTCAACAGCTGACACAGACAGCACTAAATTACACATCCCCTGCAAGAGCAGGGCAGGTGCATTCAGCTCTCCAAACAAATTACCTTCAGGGCTATTTCCAGGTGTTTGATTAGCAAATCAAAACCAAAAAACCTGGCTTTCTGCAGGACACCTGGAAACAAAGAGTTTGTTATTTCCAGGGAACTGTTAATGCAGAAATCACCCTTCTCCCTGCTGGAGAACAACCACAGACGTTGTATTAGATGTAACTGGGCAGAGGAAAAGCTTGCTTGCAGCTAAAAGGAAAAAAACATACAGCCAGGATGTTTGGAACACCAGCATTGGGTTAAAGGTATCAACTCCAGAATTCCAGCCAGACATGAATCCAGGATGGACAACTTTTAATGCTCCCAAGATAAACAAAGAGCCTGTCTTCATTAAATCAAGCAATCTTCATTAAATGAAGTAATCTTCGTTAAATCAAGCAATATTTTTCTTAAATCAAGCAATGTGGAGCTGCAACGCTCGAGAATAAATCCCGAGGAAATAGACTCCAAAGAAAACCACGGAGATGAGCACACAAAGGTCCCTCTGGCTTCACCTGGAGGGCAAAGCTTAACTCCCAAAGAGGAATAATTCAGATGTCAGACAGGTAATACCTGCCTAGCAAATCAATGCCATCATTTACAATGAGCTGTCCGTGACATAAATAGTTCAAAATGGGCTCAAAATACTCGGGACTGTGGTCAGTTAGGAATGATCCTCTATGATCCTGCTTGTTCCCCCAAGCATCTGTTTCCACAACATATATATATATATATATACATATACAATTAAATTGGATATATTAATATATGGAATTAAATTTGATCTATTAATAGAAGAGCATTTGCTTCACTTGCAGAGTTTTATTACCAAAGGCAGCGGGATGTGAAAATTCCACGTGTGAAAGGGTGTTTTGTAAAGGAAGGAAAAGAGGAGTGGGGGGGGGAAATCACCTTAAAATGAACTTGTTGCTGCTCTAAATAACTAAAATATTTTATCAAGTGCATAAGAATAAAAGCAGCACTAAGGTTTGAGTCTGACTGTCTCCCAAAGGCTGCCCCAGGCAGGGTTTGCTCATGGATTCTCCTGAGGAAACTGAGCAACAGTAACATGAAAACCTAAAAACAAACAAACAAAACAAAACAAACAAACAAAAAAGCACCCAAAATACCAACTGTGGATGGAAGTTGTATTTTCACTTTGTGAGATGATAAACAGGTGGGCAACAGAGAAATAAAGAATTATTAAAAAAAATAATTTTATGTTCTGCTTTGGTACTTTATTATACTTTTGATATTTTAGATTCTCAGCTTGACAGTGCCTTTTGCCTACTTTGCTAATTTATTACTTAAAAAAAAAAAAGTTTATTTCAATATACTCCCCTTTATCTTTAAACATGTGGGCCAACATGCTGTCAGGTTCTTTGTTAACCAAAGTGCTTCTAGAAAACAAAGGCAGTGCAATTTCACTTTTACTTCCGATAAAAAGTGTTTATAAATTGATTTCTTGCAAAACTGTGGTGGTGAACACAAAATACAGAGAAAGTGGCAGAAGTCAAAGACCTCCTACTTCATAAGAAGTTATTTTTCAAGCTCTTTTGCTGCATTGAAATCAAGTTTTTTTGAGACTAAGAGCATTTTGACCTTGTAGTGGTGAAGTACCTGCCTCCCACTTTGGGTGTCACCCTGTGTGGGACCCTGTCAGCTCCTCCTGAGCTTTCCCATCACTCTGGGACCCCCTAAAATACTCCTGGGACCCCCTTTTTGGGTCAAAACCGTCCCTTTTGGGCAAAAATTCCCATTTTTTTTGTGCCCGAGGTGCCCGTTTCTGGGTCAAAACTGCCCCTTTTTTGCCCCAAACTTCCCCTTTTTGGTCCAAACTCCCTTTTCTTTGTTCAGTTTTCCCCTCTTTGCCTCTTCTTTTGTTCTAATTCCCCCCTTTTCTGGCCCAAATATCAATCCCAGGACTCTCCGAGACACTCCAAGCCCCCTCAGGGACCCCCTAAGTCCCCCTGGGACCCCCCCAAACCGCCAGATATTGATTCCAGGACCTCCCAGAACCCCCAGCTCCCATCAAGAACCCCCCAAACCCCATCAGGGACCCCCAAACACCCCCAGGATCCTCCAAACCCCCTCAGGGACCCCTCAAACACCCCCAAGACCTCCCCAAACCCCTTCAGTGCTCCCCAAACCCCATTTTATCTCCCCTAAACCCCCCACGGACCCCTTCAACCCCCCAGATATCAATCCCAGGACCCCCCAGCCCCCCCCC
>NW_020886079.1:0-7679 GCF_003945725.1 Corapipo altera
AGGTTTGGGAAGGGAAGGGAAGGGAAGGGAAGGGAAGGGAAGGGAAGGGAAGGGAAGGGAAGGGAAGGGAAGGGAAGGGAAGGGAAGGGAAGGGAAGGGAAGGGAAAAATAAATAAGAAGAATCAAAAAAATAAAAAATAAAAATTAAAAGATATTAAAAAATAAATTACAAGAAATGAAAAGAAACCAAAATAAATTAAAAATTTAACAAAATGAAATTAAAAGAAATGAAAAAATAAATTAAATGAAATGTAAGAAGAAACGAAAAAGAAAGGAAAGGAAAAGGAAAAGCTACAAATTCTTCCACTCCAGGATCAGTCCTGTATGTACATAGCCTCATGTGGCTATTCAATAACTGTTTAATGAACATTGGCCTCCTGCAAATGCCTTATAATCCATCTCAAGCAAATGTGCAGGAAGAGATCCTGCTGCCTAATGAACTGAAGCCATGCTGGATAGTACAAGTATCAGTATACTAACCTTCCTTCTTGGCTGATTTTAATCTTCTGGCTCCATCACACAATTAATTGTTTCTCATTTATCCATATTAGTGAAGATCATACGAAATCCATGTAAATTAGGCTGTGAGATCCTAATTGACCACGTTTAAGGAAAACTTGTGGGCAGATTTTTGTCAATAGAGCAGATTCTTAGCCAGTGACCTGGTTTTGATCAAGACTTGCTTGGTGTGGTGTGCTGTATGCAGTATGAGGTTTAACAAGGTGAAGTGCCAGGTCCTGCACTTGAGACAGAAAAAAAACCCTGCAGCCCTACATGCTGGGGGAAGAGTCACTGGAAGGCTGTCCAGCAGAAAAAGACCTGGGGATGCTGGTCAGCAGCAGCTGAATATGAGCCAGAGTGTGCCCAGGTGGGCAACAAAGCCAATGGCATCTTGGCCTGTATCAAGAACAGTGTGGCCAGCAGGTCAGGGCAGTGATTGTCCCCCAGTACTGGGCAGTGGTGAGGCCACACCTCAAATCCTGTGTTCAGTTTTGGGTCCCTCACAACAAGAAAGACTTTGAGGGGCTGGAGTGTGTCCAGAGAAGGGCAATGGAGCTGAGGAAGGGTCTGGAGCATAAGGAGCAGCTGAGGGAGCTGGGGATGTTTAGCCTCGAGAAAAGGAGTCTCAGGGGAAACCTTATTACTCTCTACAGCTCCCTGAAAGGAGCCTGTAGCAAGGTGGGGGTTACTATCTTATCCTGGGTAACAAGTGACAGGACAAGAGGACATCGTCTCAAGGGGAGGTTTAGATCAGATATTAGGAAAAATTTCTTCACTGAAAGGGTGGTCAGGCATTGGAACAGGCTGCCCAAGGAAGTGGTGGAATCCCTGTCCCTAAAAGTGTTCAAAAGACACGTAGATGTGACACTGGGGGATATGGGTTACTGGTGGACTTGGTAGTGCTGGGTTGTGGTTGGACTTGATTTTGGAGGTCATTTCAAACCTTTGTGATTCTATGTGCCCCGTGTTGCAGATTCAAGGCCTTTGATCCGCAGGAGGGATGCTGATAGGTGGTGGTGCTAGGAAAATTTCCCTAGGATATTTTAGGGTTGACTGTAGCTTGCGTTTACCTACTCCTTCCTCTCCTGAATGTGGCTGTCTTGAAAAATATTGTTTTTCAGAGACTGAAACTGCTATCTTTGCCTGGAAAACCCTTCAGAATATAAAAATGACAATATTCTCTGTGGTAGATTTTATTTCTGAACCTCCTTCTAGATATTACATGTGGGGGAAGCTATGAGGTAAATGTAATGGAAAATAAAAAAAGCCTTATACAGAGTATTTGGAGTAAACATCTTTACTTTTTAAACAGGATACCAGGCAATTTGGTAAATTTACTAATGTAAAGCTGAAAAAAAGGTCAGAATTCAATTTCCCTGTGGGCCTGGGCTTTGGAGGTAGGTATCTTGGTATTTGTTTGGTTTTGTTGTTTTGGTTTTGATTGGATTTCTTTCTGTTGGATTTCTGCTACCCCTTGT
This sequence comes from Corapipo altera, assembly GCF_003945725.1. Classification (NCBI taxonomy): domain Eukaryota; kingdom Metazoa; phylum Chordata; class Aves; order Passeriformes; family Pipridae; genus Corapipo; species Corapipo altera. The sequence goes on from NW_020886079.1 coordinate 1,980, forward strand.
CTTGTGATTTGCTAACTCTGAGTTGCCTTGTAATTTTCTTACTCCGAGTTTGTGTAGCCTGATGATCCATTAGTCGTAGGGTTTGAAATTATTTATTTTTTCCCATTTTACTATAAACAGATTACATATTTATACATAGATAGAAAGGAATCAGTGCCTTCGATCTCACATCTTCCTCTTTATTTTATGAGATGAACTTTGCATGTTATGAAACCATTTCACTTTTGCAAAGAAAGTGTATTGCATAAAGGGTTTCTGATTTCTAAGACTGACAAGTTCCACATCATTTCTGCATTTTGGAAGAGGAAACCAGGCTACTAATCCCTCCTAAGAGAAGCCCAGTGCTGTGTATTAAATAGAATTATATAGTTATTTCTTGCATTGTCTTGCTCTTGTGATCAGTGGCTCTCTGAACACTGACTGGGAACTGATATCTTGTAGGAGAATTTCGTCATGATACATGGATAGTATGGGACATCATCAGCACCGCCACAGTGAGAACAATGTTCTTTTTGCTGAATGGTTTGGTCCAGAGGACTGTGGCAGTTATCCCAGTCCCCATTCCTTGGGTTCTTTGAAAAGGGGAAATTATTGTAATTTCCAGGAATTTCCAGCTCATGTGCTGTTATGCCTTTTCCTGCTGCCAGGTAGTCTGACAGGCACTACAGGAGCAGCACACAGATGTACCTTGCCACTGTTCCCAGTGTGCCTCAGCCACAGGCAGAGGTTGGAAAAGTCTAATCCTTCAGCAAAAAAAAAAAAGCAGGCTAATGGGACAGGAGTCCCTAGTCTGAGTCCTGTATTTGTTCTGAGAGAGTCATATGTTCCACTAACTCCTCACCCACGGTGTCCTCATCTCATTCTGTAAGACATTTCTGTATGAATACACAAATTCAGGTTGGATGGATTGTACATTGGATGAGAACATCTTTTCTTTCTGGGTGAATGAGTTGACTTCTCGGGAAAGTTTTGTCTTTATGGCTTATAATGGGAACATCTCTTTCTAAGTTAAGAATGTACTGCTTTTCCCATCATCTTGGTTTGAAAAAGTAAAGCTACTTTGAAAAGGAGCTCTCAGAAACCTGGAAATCTGAGGTATTGACTATAGGTGCCCAGGGGCTGGCAGGGGCTGCTGGGCAGCCTCCCTGTGGAGCAGCTGGAGCTGCCCAGGCTGGACACAGTCAGGTCCAGTGACTCCAACCAACCCACCACAGGGAAGGGCAGAACCTGCCCAGCAGCGACAGGGGAAAGTGTAAGAAACAGCCCTGGGAGCCACAAGGGGAGAGCAGGAGGAGGAGGACGTGGTCATCCCAGTCACTGCCAGAGCAGGTGTGTCCCCCTGGAGAGACCATGGTGGAGCAGGCATTTCCCTGCAGACTGTAGAGATGACTGTGGAGAAGCAGGTGTCCATGTATCCACTCTGCAGCCTGTGGAAAAATCCCACACTACAGTAGGTGGATGTCCCCTGAAGAAAGCTGCAGCCCCTGGAGAGCCCACACAGCAGCAAGTTCATCCTGAAGGACCACACTGGAGCAAGGGAAAAGTGTGAGGAGGAGGAGGAGGGGACTGCAGGGAGGAGCTGTTACAGAGTGACCACAGCCCTCAAGTTGAATTTATCACAATCCACAGGCTTTTCAACCTTATTTTTCTTGCCCCTTGTCCTTTTGAGGAGGCGCAGTGAGAAAGCAGCTGGGAGGGCATTTGGCAACCAGATAAGGCAAACCCACTACAAGAAACACCTTTATGCATCTTAGTTGCATGATAATGCAGCTCTTTTTTGCTGTTCTCTGTCTTACTGTGCTTCAGTGGTATTAACGGTATCAAATTGGCCCAAAAACTTGGGAATTATTTGCACAGACAGTCATGGTTGTTTGAGGGGAAAAGAGGGAGTTCAGTATGAAACCTAGATAATATAATTACTGCATATATGAAAATGTTAATACGTAAGTTCTTTCAGATCCAATTAATCACTCCATAAGCTGGTCCTTTTCACGCTATTTTTGCTGAGGAAATTTTGCCCGTCTATAGTTTCTCTCTCTTTGTTCCTCTTTCAGTCAATAGATACTTTCTACTGATGTGGAAAGACAGGACATAATGTACCCAACAAGATAGGAAAATTATGAAATCGTCATTGTACAGATTTATGCTATAGGACAAAGATGTTCTGGTTATACTAGAAAAACTCAAAAACCTTATCTTGAAAAATTAAAACAAAAACAAAAACCAACTCAAAACATAGTGATTTCCTGTTTCACAACACAAGGTTTATGACAACATTCAGTAATTTGCATGTGCCTACAAAAGTCTGTGCTGACTTATGATTATATTTAAAAGATATAATCTATCTAAAAGATAGATTATTATTATAATATATCTAGAAGATATATTATGATTATATCTAAAGAATATAGCAAAAGAACCTGATCTTCAGTGACTTTGTATCAGTAAGAGACTGGTCTCAAATAGAGTGAATATGAAATTCTATATTATCTATGGTAGGAAATACTACAAAGAAATGAAGATAATCAAGCAAAACAGTGATCTCTTACATGTCCAAAAACCCATCAAGGGAGTACTACAAAAGGCTGAGAAAGCAGCAAGGACAAAACCTATTGATTTTGATTATTGTTCTAATTTTAAATGCAGCATTTAAATAATTCCATACAGGAAAATAATTTTATGAAATGTAAGATAAATAAAGAGTTAAAAGAATCCTGTAGAACTCAGACCCAGCCAGACTAGATTACTGTGTAGATAAATAATGTATATTTCATGTATGTTTTAAAGCAGATATCTTCACATTTTTGAGAACACATTAATTCTATTCATGTGTCAGGTATAAGCTACTTTTTGGGCTGTGTCTCCCTCCAGAGGCATTTTTGTAAGAATGTGTGTCCATTTTTTGATTTTATCAAACTGAAGGAAAACAGGAAAAACATACCTAATTTACAGTGTAAGAGATAATTATCCAGAGGTAATATTGTATTCAGCTATCTCTCAGGCTGAAAAGAGCAATTCCAGTGGTCATACTTACTGTCATGACATTTTACTGGGATAGCAGAGTTATTCTTGGATATTAAGAATATTGAAGAAATTTATAGTTGAAATTGAAATTTAGCCATATGTTATGAAAATCAAAATCACAGTAGGGAGAAAGGTTGTCTTTTAATGCATGTCCCTTCCAGTGAAATGTTGCAGTGATTTTTAGTCTTATTCTTCCATATATACATATACATATGTACTGAACACAAGCACAACATACTAAATTGTTAGTGTTCCTTATTCTTCTGAAGAACAGTAAAAACCTTAGTTTCTTATTAATCTGAAGGAACAGGAAAAGGAAACAAGGAGAAAAGGAAGAAATTAGGTCATAGACACCAACATACAACCTGAAGATGTATAACTAACCCTGATCTCATCCCTAGGGATTTTCAAGTCTCTGTACAAAATTCCTCCTCTAGCTCCCTGAAGCTCATTCCTTACTTTCTTCACATCTCATTAAAAGGCCATTCCCTTGACTACTCCTGCCCTTCATAGAGCTTGCTTGTTAACTAGCAAATCAAGCCTCCCATATTTTGAGGAAGATGTTTTCCCCTTATGTCCTAAATAGCCTTCTCCGATTCTGTTTATATGCATTCATATCTGTGTTTCTGTGACAACATCACCTAAAGCATTAAAACTTATTCCCTGACTTCAGATATTCCAGTCTGATGGAAACAAAAACAACAACAAAAACAAACAAATGAAAACTAACCAACCAATTAAAAAAAACACCCTCAAAACAAAATAAACCCACCACCACCAAATGTCTTTTGACTGGAGCACTGATTTTTGTTTCGCTCAACATGATCAACAAGCCTCCAAATCCTCTTCAAGGATTGTTTGCCTCTTCTGTGCCTAGGGTAAGGATTAGAAAAAAAATATACTGGTTATTTCTCATTTAATTTAAAGAAAGCTCAGTATCAGTATGGGATGTGTCTAATTATGTTTTATGTAAGAGCTAGAAGCCAACATATACCACGTGGTGAAATGCCTGAGTTCCCTCTATAGCAAAAACTCACCCTGTGTAAATTGTGTCTGTTGCCTTTTGTAATTGCATGATCTCACTGTCTCTTCAGGACTCGATTTTTAAATAGTCACAGCCTGGCAAAAGAGTATTAAAGGACATCCATTAAAGACCTATTTGGTCTGTGAATTGGGTGCATTGCTGGCTACAGCCTACTTTGAGGCAGGAAAAATTGGTGTGCTCAACAGAAAAAGGCGAGTCTCTCTGCAACACACACATCTGTCCCCAGACCAATGGCACCACACAATGAAAGAGATTGCAGACAGAGGACTAGAATTGATAATCCTGTTAAAGATAAATGGGTCTAGTGAGCCCTTGCAGATAAATGGCATGGTTTCAAAGAAGAGAGGAAGATGACAATTGATGATAGAATGTGTCTAAGTGGCTCAGGCATAAAGAAACTCTAATTTGGGTTTGAATATATTGCTGCTTCCAGGCCCCAAGATGAGTGTTTTCTGCTACTGAGAATCCATCCTATCTAGTAGTGTTGTGCATCCTATCTAGTGTTAATGTACTTCAATTACGTGTCTTGAAAGTACAAATAGGTTCATTGGTTTTATATTTATTTGCATGTTCACTTTCTAAAATGTCTACCTTGGATTATGAAAAAGATAATGGAGATTTTTGAATGCATATCTTAGATTCAGCAATTTAGATATGTTTGTTCCCATCAGCAAATGGTCAGAAAATCACAGTTTTCAGCTGGAATTGTATGTAACAGCTTAGGGCAACATGCTCCTATGCATACACTGCTTGGGCATAAAGGGACTCACCAGTTACATTACAGGCATGTCTTGTAAAATACTTGCTGTCACAGTTGGTGTCAGCAAACTGAAGTTTAAAAGGAAGTCTTTCTTATTCTAAATATTTCTTTAGCTCCTGGCTTAGTGACCTTCTTTTTGTCTTGTTTTTCCTGTTTCTCGCTCTCCTCTCTGCAGAGATGTATCACTGCAGTGAACACCTCATCACAGCTGTCACTCCAGGAACTTTTCAGAACTGTGAGGTTTTGATGTCTCAGCAAATCAGACTGTATTTTCAATTTAGTACCTGGCAGATTGCTTTTTAGAAGCTACTGGAAGAACTGGTAATGGCATATGGAGACTTTCAGCTGCTTAAATCTATTTCAGGTTGGCAGTGACAGAAAATTCATTACCAGCTGTATTGTGAATAAGTGCACATATTTGGAGAAGAGGTGGTCTCTGTTTTTCTTCCCCTGCCATACTCAGAAGTTCAAACAGGTATCACTAAATTCATTTGTTTTACCATTAACCAGCACTCGGTTAATTTTAAAGTATGTTAACTAATGATGATGTTGTTTCTACCCCTTCAGTTCAGGAACAGATTCCTAAACATCTGGGAATTGGACAATGTCAACTCTGAGTTGGACCTAAGAAGCACAGATAATCATAGAAACATAAAATGTTTTGGATTGAAAGAGACCTCAAAGATTATCTTTTTCCAATCCCTCTGCCACAGTCAGGGACACCTTCCACTAAACCAGGTTGCTCCAAGCCTCATTCAACCTGTCCTTGAACACCTCCAGGGGTGGGGCATCCACAGCTTCTCTGAACAGCCTGTTCCAGTGTTTCACCACCCTCACACTAGAATCATAGAATCATAGAATAGATTGGGTT
>NW_020886080.1:0-980 GCF_003945725.1 Corapipo altera
CTTCTCCTTCTCCTTCTCCTTCTCCTTCTCCTTCTCCTTCTTCTCCTTCTCCTTCTCCTTCTCCTCCTCCATTTTCCCCCAGCCCCACAGAGGACACACCCCCATGGCCTTGTCCCCACCCGGTTCCCCTCCCCTCCAGCTCCTTCCCCACCTCCCCCACTTCTCCCCCAGCCCCTCAGGGTGACCCCCCCCCGGTGTCCGGGACACCTTTGGGTCCTTCCCGGTGCCATCTCCCCTTCTCCCATCCCGTCTCTCCGCAGCTGCTCCCGCCCTGGACGAAGGTGCTCCGGCTGATGCCCAACCTGCCGTGCGTGGTGCAGGCGGGCGCCATGGTCTTCTCCCGGGGCAGCAGCGCCGGCGACAAGGAATCTGCTCTCCTGAAGAACCTCCTGTTGTCCTGCGGGCTCTGCGAGGAGGTTCCCGAATCCTACATCGACATCCACACCGGCCTCAGCGGCAGCGGCGTGGCCTACGTGAGCGCTGGGGGGGAATTCCCACCCCGTCGGGATGTGGGGGCTCTCCTCGCTCCCCTGGCTCACCCCGGATGTCCCCGTTGTCCCCCCCCAGGTGTACCTGTTCGCCGAAGCCTTGGCCGAGGGCGCGGTGAAGATGGGAATGCCAGGAGCCTTGGCCGGCAGGATCGCGGCGCAGACGCTGCTGGTGAGTCGGGAACAGGCGGTGGCGTTCCCTTCCCACCTTTCCCGTTCCCTTCCCACCTTTCTGCTCCCTTCCCGCCTTTCTCATTCCCTTCCCACCTTTCCCGTTCCCTTCCCACCTTTCTGCTCCCTTCCCGTCTTTCCCATTCCCTTCCCACCTTTCCCGTTCCCTTCCCACCTTTCTGCTCCCTTCCCGTCTTTCCCATTCCCTTCCCGCCTTTCCCGCTCCCTTCCCACCTTTCCCACTCCCTTCCCACCTTTCCCGTTCCCTTCCCAACTTTCCCGCTCCCTTCCCGACTTTCTCATTCCCTTCCCGCCTTTCCC
>NW_020886080.1:1080-2491 GCF_003945725.1 Corapipo altera
CTTTCCCATTCCCTTCCCACCGTTCCCGCTCCTTTCCCACCTTTCCCACTCCCTTCCCACCTTTCCTGCTCCCTTCCCACCTTTTCCGCTCCCTTCCCACCTTTCCCATTCCCTTCCTGCCTTTCCCGCTCCCTTCCCGCATTTCCCGTTTCCTTCCCGCCTTTCTCATTCCCTTCCCACCTTTCCTACTCCCTTCCCACCTTTCCCATTCCCTTCCTGACTTTCCCATTCCCTTCCCACCTTTCCCGCTCCCTTCCCACCTTTCTCATTCCCTTCCCGCCTTTCCTGCTCCCTTCCCGACTTTCTCATTCCCTTCCCGCCTTTCCCGCTCCCTTCCCACCTTTCCCATTCCCTTCCCGCCTTTCCCGTTCCCTTCCCGCCTTTCCCACTCCCTTCCCACCTTTCCCATTCCCTTCCTGCCTTTCCCGTTCCCTTCCTGCCTTTCTCGTTCCTTTCCCACCTTTCCCGTTCCCTTCCCGCCTTTCCCGCTCTTCCCGCCCGGCTCTGGGCTCCATGACGGCCGTCGGGGTGAGGGAGGAGGCACCGCTCTTGGGGTGCTGGGTTTGGGGGTGTTGGTTTAGGGGTGTTGGTTTTGGGGGTGCTGGTTTTGGAGTTCCTGGGTTTTGAGGGTGTTGGGTTTGGGGTTGCTGATTTTGGGGTGCTGAGTTTGGGGTTCCTGGGTTTTTTTAGGGTGCTTTGGTTTGGGGGTGCTGGTTTGGGGGTTGCTGGTTTTGGGGTTCCTGGGTTTTGGGGATGCTGATTTTAGGGATGCTGGTTTTGAGGATGCTGATTTTAGGGCTGCTGGTTTCGGGACACCCCTCGGTGTGATGGAGGAGGTTCTGACTCCCCTCCTGCCTCCCTTCCCCTTCCTGGCCCCCCAAAAAACGAGGCCACCCTCAGAAGGCGGCGAAGGCCGCGGGCCGATCCCTCGCCGCGGGGGCGTCGGGACGGCGCTTCCCGGAGGGGTCGGATGGTTTGGGAGGTGCCCTTTTTTCCGTAGGGCGCTGCCAAGATGCTGCTGGAGACCGGGGAACACCCGGCAAAGCTGCGGGGGGACGTCTGCACCCCCGGGGGCACCACCATCCACGCGCTGCACCAGCTGGAGAAGGGAGCGCTCCGGGCCACCGTCATGAACGCCGTGGAGGCGGCCACCAACCGCGCCTGGGACATGGCCAAGGACTAGTTGGCCCGGCTTTTGTCCCAGGAAGGGGTGATGGGAACCAAAACCGGCCTCTTCCAGGAGATCCTGATGCCCTCGGGAGAAGCTGGAGGGGGGTGGGAAGGTGGCGTCGGGTGCATGTTACCTCAGCGGGGTCGCGACCAAATAAACGTGGGCACACGTGGCTCCTCCGGGTGCCTTCGGTCCTGGGGGGTGTGGGAGCCACCACGGGGTCACCACCCAGCCATGGGT
>NW_020886080.1:2501-7676 GCF_003945725.1 Corapipo altera
CTGGGGGGTGTGGGAGCCACCACGGGGTCACCACCCAGCCATGGGTGGCTCCTTGTGGTGCCTTCGGTCCCTGAAGGGTGTGGAGCCACCACAGGGTCACCACCCAGCCATGGGTGACTCCTCATGGTGCCTTCGGTCCCTGGGGGGTGTGGGAGCCACCCCGGGGTCACCGCCCAGCCATGGGTGCCTGGGATGGTGCCGGTGCCACGCTGGCTCCGCTCCCCCTGGGATCCCTGGGGATGGAGTTGGTGCTGCCATCGCCGAGGATGAAGGTGCCACCCACCCTCACGGGCACCGTGCCCTCTGTGTGGCACCAGGGCCGGGGTTTTGGGGATGGGCTGATCCCAACTGAAGCCTCCCAGAGCTGGGAGAGCGGCCACATCCCCGCGGTGGGAGACGAGGGACCGTCCCGGGCGCCATGAGAGTTTTATTCCCAAAAATACAGGGAGGAAGTCACCCAACCTAAAAACCTCCACCATGATCCCACAGACGGGTCCCTCTCCAGCTCCACGGGAATGGGATGGAAGCCTAGACCCATTCCCAGCTCCAGGGAGTGGAAACTCAAACTATCCAGCGAGGATCCAAACCTTTTCCATGCCCTAATTCAGCTCCCTTTGCCCGTCGGCACCTGCATGGATACAATTAACATTCCAGCTGATTTGGGAACTGCTTTGAGGATGAAAAGGCCTTTTCTGGGCAAAATGTGGGTTTTGGGGAAAACATGTGGATGCTGAGCCTCCGGATCCCGTGGCTTTGACCCCGTTCCCCAGGATTTGGTTGCTCCAGAGGCCGGTGGCACCGAGCCAAGAGAGATTCCACAGATTCCCAATTTATGGTGCTGCCGAGGCATGACCTCAGTGGGAACCTTCTCCAGGCACCCAATTAATTAATTAGCAAAGCTCCACAGGAGCCAGAAATGGAGCTGGAGCCGGCCCGGAGAAGGGAAGGCTCCAGGGAGACCTTGGAGCCCCTTCCAGGGCCTAAAGAGACTCCAGGAGAGCTGGAGAGGGACTTGGGATGAGGGATGGAGGGACAGGACACAGGGAATGGCTTCCCCCTGCCAGAGGGTTAGATGGGATATCGGGAAGGAATTCTTGGCTGGGAGGGTGGGGAGGGGCTGGGATGGAATTCCCAGAGAAGCTGTGGAAGTGCCCAAGGCCGGGTTGGAGCAACCTGGGATAGCGGGAGGTGTCCCTGCCCATGGCAGGGGGTTGGAATCCCACAGTCTCTTCCAACCCAACCCATTCCATGCTTTGAAGGTCTCACCCTCCGGATCAGGCCAAGCACCTTCTGCCGAGCTCGGCGACGTTCCTGTCACGCAACCGAGGACTCCTTGAATTCCCAAACTCCTGCTCGAAACCAGCCACATCCCAAGCTCCCCAAACATTTTTGTGGGGTCTTTTTTTTTTTTATTATTTTTTGGAGAAAACCACACCCAGGGGACACAACCACGCCGAGGTCCCCCTTGTGCCACCCCAAACCCCCCCGGGATGGCTCCGCGTGGCTGTTCACAAACAACAGGCTCCGTGTGGGAATAAAAATCCATTTAATTTCCATAAACTCTGCAGTGAGGAGACCAAGACACGGAGAAACCTCCACCCCTCCGGCTGACACGGGGCAGCTCCGAGGAGTTCATCTCATTCCTCCCCCCTCCGGCTTAAACCGGCTCAAATTTCATCCAGGTCGGGCCAAGAGCTGCCAAATTCCTCTCTTGAGGTCTCCAGAATTCCAGGGTGGCTCTCCCTGCTCCGACCTCAACTCCTCAGACGTGTCGTCCAGCCCCAACCACCCCACAAAACCTCAACGGGAAGGAACAGCCCGTTCCCAGAGCCTTCGGCTCCGCGGGGATGCCGGGATGAGGTGCCTGGTTCGGCAGCTCTCCGTGGTCCAGGTGTTGCCAGCTGTGGTGGGAATGGTGGTGGTGACCTTTTCCAGGGAGCTGCAGCTTCTCGGATGCCACCCAAGCGTCCCTTTCCCAATCCGGTGCACGGAGTTGCCTTCAACCGGCCCCAAACCATCGTGGCTTTTGTTTCAACAGCGGGAAGGGCATCACCAACCTCTTCCAGGGTGGAATATTTGCCCTACAGCACCTTGGGAGTGGCCCCTGTCCAGCTGGCTGGGCCCTGCTCCGAGATATTATCCCCAATAATCCCGGTGACACCCAGCAGGTCCCTCCCTAACCCCCTCTCCCCACGGGATTGGGGCGACCGGGGAATTTTGCGGGGGGCACCCACCCCCCCTTCTGGCAGCGCCAGCGACCAGGGCTGTGAAAAATAGCACCTCCTCACCACGTTGAGGCGAGGGACAACCCCGGAACGCGAGCCGGCGCCCGGCAATCCCCGAAACTGCGACCCACAGCCTCCTGATCCCCAGGAGGAATCCTGGCGGGGACGGGCGGCACCTCCGGATAACGGGGCGTCCCCGGCCCCGTGGCCAAGTGGGGGCGGTCGGTAGCCCAGATGTGGGCAGCGGTAGCCCCCGGCCTAGGCGGGGGGGCTGCGGCCGCGGCGCAGCCGCTGGGCCGTGGAGATGAGGGAGCGGAGCTGCAGCAGCTTCAGCGGCCCCACTTCCCGGGGGTCCTGCCCCTCCAGCCACCGCAGCGCCGTCTCCAGGCCTTGGATGGCTTCCCGAGCCGTGGGAAGCAACGGGTCTCCTCCTTCCCCGCCGCCTCGGCCGCCGGCTGCTTCCTCCTCCTCCTCGTCTTCCTCGGCGCCTTCCTCGTCCGCGTCCTCTTCTCCGTCCTCCTCATCCTCCTCCGCGCCCGGAGCGGCGTCATCCAAGTGCAGCCAGTCGGACACTTCCTCGGGAGCCAAGCGCTTGAAGGCCAGCGCTGCCAGGTGGGTCAGGTCGCTGAAGACTTTGCTGTCCCCTCCTCCTCCTCCTTCCTGCCCCGCTCCCGGGGGTTCTCCGCGCTCCTCCTCGCCGGGATGCGGCTCGAAGGCCGCGCGCAGCCCCAGGAGCCAGCACTTCTCGATGGATCCCGGCGGGATGAGATCCCAGGAGAGCCCGGCGAGGTACAGCATGTCCTTGAGGAGGAAGGACCTCACGAAGTCGCCGGGGCCGCCGGGGCCGCCGCAGGACACGGCCAAGCGCAGCAACTCCCGCTTGTAGAGCTGCTTGAAGGCCGACACCACGCCCTGCTCCAGCGGCGCCGGGATCCGGCCTCCCGCTCCGGCAGAGCCGCTCCCGGCGGGAGCCTTGGAGAGGAAGAGCGCGCGGATGGACCCGTCGGGCGTCTGCAGAGGCGGAGAATCCTCCCGGCCCGAGCCGCAGCGGGCCGGCGCCGAGCTGAGCAGCAGCACGGCCTTCTGCTGGAGGCAGCTCCGCCGCAGGTACCGCTTGACGCCCGGCACGAAGTCCTCGAAGAACCACGCCCGGAGCAGCGCCGGCGCCAGCGCGGCCTCGCGGCTGTAGCGGTAACACGCCGGGAACTTCTCCTGGTTGTGATGCCGGAGGCTGGCGGGATCCCGGAGCCCCCCGACCACCAACGGCTTGAGCTTGTGGGCGCCGGTCAAGTTGGCGGCCAGCAGCACCGTGACGCGCTCGCCGCGCCGCCGCGCCGATCCCGCCGGGGCGCCGCCGGGGAGAAGCTTCCAGAAGAGCCGGGTGACGTTGGCGTTGTAGATCTGCTCGTCGCCGTAGCCCCCGGCGTCGGGCAGAGCCTCGGCGCGGGCGGCCGGGGCGCGCTCGGGCTCGGCGGCCGCGCCGCCCTCGCCGTAGATGCGCTGGCTGGAGATGCCGTGGCGCTTCTGCCAGCGCCAGAACCAGCCGTGGCTCGCCTTGAAGGTACATTCCGGCCCGTAGATCTGCCGGGCGAAGGCTTCCGCCTGCGCCTGGATGAGGGGCCCGGAGAGCGGGACGCCGTGCTGGCGCAGCGCCAGGAACCAGGCGTAGACGGCGCGGTCGATCTCCTCCTCGTTGGCCAAGCGCATCTTCTTGCGCTGGGTGCCCACCTCGCCCCCGAGCTGCTCCAGGAACCAGCGCAGCTTCGCCTCGTCCTTCAGCCACCCTCGGAGGGTGCCCCCCGGCACCCCGAAGGCCCGGCACACCGACGCCTGGCGCTCGCCCTTCTTCACCCGCTCGATGGCCTGGAGCTTGTCCTTGATGGAGTAGGCGCGGCGAAGCGACATCTTCGCCGACACCCCCCCGGGGGATGCGCTGCTGCCTCCTCCTCCTCCTCCTCCTCCCCGCCGCCCTCCCGCCATTCCCCCGCCCTCCTCCGGCTCCCCCCCGGGCATGGAGCGGCCGCCGCGTCCATGGGAATGGGGGGCGCGTTATAACCGGGGAGGGACGCGGGGATGGGGCGCCTTTGTCCCCGCTCCGCTCCCCCGCATGCGCTGCTTCCCCCCCCCTCCATACACACAGAGCAGCTCCGCTCATGCCCCCCCATTTCCTTGCCGAGTTGGTTTCGTCCTCATAGCCCCGCCAGCGCCCGCGGGTTGTACCACTCTGCGAAAAGGGGGGTACGAAACGCATCGCTGCCCCCCCCCCCCCGGCCGCTTGCCCACCTCACGGGTTGTTCCACCGAGCGGGGGGTGTCTCCCCCTGCCTCAGGCGCAGCGCGGAGCCTCCCCCTTTTCCCGTTCCCTTCCAAAACACGCGAAACATCCCGGGAGAAGCAGGGAAGCCGTGTGTGTGTGTGGGGGGGTGTGGGTGTGAGGCGAAGCGAGGCGGCGCACCCCCATTTCCCGCGGAGTGGTACAACCCGCCGGCGCCCCAGCGGGGCGAGGACGAATCCAACTCGGCAAAGAGAAGGGGGGGGAGCTGCGTAACCTACCGTCTACCAGAAGGGGGTCTGCGCGTATCCCGCTTGCTCCGCGGGGATATTCCACAGATGCCTTTCCACGTGGAGTGGGATAATCCCAGAAATATGTGTTCAGCGCGTTGACTCGCCTCCCTAAACCCCGTTTTCCCCCCCCCGCCCGCGCCGCGAGTGGTACGCGCCGCCCCCATAACCCTCCGCGCGGCGCGCGCGGCCCCCCTTTACCCCGGCGGCGGCCGAAAGGAGCGGAGGCCCCTCAGGAATCGCGCCCTTCCCGTGAGTCCCGATTTTAACCCCCCCCCCCCCCCACCCTCTCCCTTTTCCCCACCCGGGGGAATCTTTCCCCCGGGATCCTTATCCCGCTCTTGGGATCCTTCATCCCCTTTCCTGAGCCTCGGTAATGGCGCTTTCGG
>NW_020886081.1:0-7670 GCF_003945725.1 Corapipo altera
GATTCTCAGGGCTTTGGGATGCAGGAAACTGGAAATGCACAGGATTTGGGATGCAGGAAAGCCAGGAATGCTCAGGACGATGGTCAGGGCTTGGGATGCAGGAAAGCTGGACATCCTCAGGGCTTTGGGACGCAGGAAAGCCGGGAATGCTCAGGGGTTTTGGGACCCTCCCGGAGCCATCCCAACCTTGTCCCCACCGCTCCCAATTTGTGCTCCGCTCCCTTTCCTTGGGATCATCCCGCCCAAGGGCGGGGGTGGGGCAGGGTGGGCACTGTCCCCACCCCCGCGGGGGACCAGCAGGGTGTCGTGTGTGTCCCCCTCCCCTGTCCCGGGGGACTCACGAGGACGTCGAAGGAGTCTCGGTAGAGCTGGCGGTCGCAGTGCAGACAGTCCCCCCGGCAGTCGCCCCGCGCCCGGGCGAACAGGCAGAGCAGCAGCAGGTCCCAGAGCACGGCCCTCATGGCGGCACCGGCCCCCGGCAGCGCCTGGAAAAACGGGAGACAGGGAATTCCCCCCCCCACGCACACACACCGTCACACCGGGATAGGGCTCCGTGCACCGCCGCCACCCCCCCCTCCCTCCTCCCCTCCTCCCCCCCCGGGCTCGCCCCGTCCAAAATTATCCTTTCGGGAAAAAGGAGTCCGATTGCTCCCCCACCCCTCCCCGTCCCCGAAAGGGACCCCAGCTGAATTTTTTCCAGGTTATCCCATGGCACGAGGCCCGGACGGGGTTTATTTTAGGAGGCGGACGTGGCGGGGCGGCACGTCCCCGGCTGTCCCCGGAGCAGGGCTCGCTCCTTTATCCCAGCGCTGCCGGAGCCGGGAGAGGACTGTCGTGTCCCCCCCCTCTTCCAGTTATCCTTCCTGGGTGTGTTTTTGGGGCGCTGCCATCCCCTAATCCCTGTCTTTTTCCCGGGATCCGGAGCAGCAAAGGCAATTCCCGCAGAACCCGCCGTGCCCCGTCCGGCTGCCACCAACGTCGGCGACAGGCAGGTGTCATTAGGTGTCATTAAATGTCATTAAGTGACCCGACCAAGGCCGATTCCTGCAGGTTTATCCCCAGGGGCCACCTGGAAACGGGAATGTTGGTCCTCCTGACCCCTTTCATCCCGCTGGGAAAAGGGATCCAACATCCCTGTGGCCCTCGGGAGCGGATCCCAGCGCTTCGTGGCACTGGGTTTGTGGCACAACGAGGGGATGAGACGGAGGCGACGGACGGGGACGGGAAGTTTGGTGCCACCCAGGTCCCTCCGTGCTGGAACAGCACCCAGAAAACCCTAAATCAACGCCTTGGGGTGCTGCTCCATCATTCCAGGCTGGTTTTGGGGGGCACCTGGGAAAAGGTTTCCCATTTATTTCCCGCCTCTCCAAGGACAGCTCCCCCCTCCCACCCTTTTTCCTTCCAGCACCTTCCCAGCTCCCTGAGTGGCACGAGGGTCACCTTTTGTCCCTTCCAGGGAGCCCGGCAGCTCCCGGTTGTCGGTGGGTTCGAGGGGAAGCTGATAAGGAGCGGGAATTAAGGCTTAATCTCCCACAGAGTCATTAAAACCCGGCTGGCGGCTGAGTCAGAGCCTTGGCAGGAAGCTCCCAGGAGAGGGCAAAACCCCTCTGGAAAAACCGCTCAGCCCCCTCAACGGGAATTCGGCAGAGGCAGGGAAGGGGCTGGAAAAGCCACCCCTCACCCTCCCCCCCCCCCATTCCATGTCGCCAAAGGGACACCGAGTCCAACGTCCCGGGAAAAGCAGCGGGAAAAGCGGGAAGAGAGCGGGGTCACATCTGGCTGCGGAGGAGGCGCCGAGATTAAGGCTCGGCTTTTCTTCCCGGTTAATTGAAAGATGTTATCGGGATGCCGTGCCCTGCCAGCATTCCCGGCCGGCCGGGGCTGGGAAACAGGGAAACAACCCCCTCTCTGCGCATCACCGACCTCCCCCCTTTCCCCAAAATTAAATCAACCTGTTCTAAGGGAAGGACGATTTTTTTTTTTCCCCCCCTTGCTCCCACCTTTGGAAGCCTTGTGAGGGGGTGAAGCCCCTTCCCGAGTTTCCCAGCCACAAATCCGTGTGAAAAAGAGGGATGCTTTTCCCCAATTTCCCCTTTTTTTCCCCCCCATTCTCTCCTATTTTCCCCCGTTTCTCCCCACCCCGCCCTTCTTGTATTTTTCCATGGGTTTGGTTTTTTGTTTTTTTTTTTTAATTGGCGTTTTTCGCCGTTTCAAAAATATTCTCCCTCTGGGCCCTTCTTTCCCGAGGGATGTCCACAACCCTCGTGTCCGGGGGGTGCCGCGGACCCCGGGAAGGGATGTCACGGCCACACCGAGGCCGCTCCCGGGCACAAACCTTCCTCTTTCCTCCCCCCCAAAAAACCGAACCCATCCACGCCAAGGGGTGTGTCGGGATAAAGCCACTCCATCCCTGCCGCTCGGGGCTGAATCCTGACGAGTTTTTTTTTTTTTTCCATCCAGTGGAATTACCCTCATTCATTTTTTTTGGGGGGGGGGGGGGTTCCAAAAAAAAAAAAAAAAAAAGAGGTTTATGTGGAAATCCAGCCCTGCGGTTCCGGGGTCTGGTTATCCATCAGGACAAGAGGCTTTTATTTATTGGGATGATGGGAGAGAGAAGCTGCCGTGAAAGAGGAGATTCGGGAAAGGATGCGGGCTGGGAATGACCCGAGGAGAGGAGGTGGAAGGGGAAGCAGGTGCTGCCTGAGATGGGATTTATTCGCTTCATTTGATGTGATCTGGGCCGGGGAGACGCTCCCCGCCTCTCCCCGGGGATGCTCCAGCCCCTCTTCCCACGGGAGAGGCGAACCGCAGGGATTATCCCGGCGGTGGGATCTCAATCCTCCTTCCCCAAACCCGGGGGGTTAAAAAAGCGGAGATTTCCCGGCTTTTCCGGGCCGGGATTAATCCCGCCACGTGCGGAGCACATCCCGCAGCTCTTCGCTTCCCGTGCCCGGAGCAAAAACCAGCCCCGATCAATCGGATCCTCCTGATTCCCACCCTGCCCAAAGCCAAGGCCTGATCCAGAGGGCAAGAGGGATGAGACCGGGAAGGATCCAGCCCCTGCCGGAATCCAGCATGGAAGGATTCAAAGCCTTTTTCCAGCCAAAAAAGCACAATATCGTCCAAGAGTGTCCCTCGCTGGCACCACCAAAACACCTCCCTGCTTCCCCCCCAAATCCTGGTGGCTTCTAAGGGGGATTTTAGGGAGAAACGGAGGGATTTGGGAATGGGGGAGGAGGAGGAGGAGAGGGGGAGGTTTGGCTCCAGCTGCCCGGCCCTGGGTAGAAAAAGCAGCTTCTCCTTTCCCCGGTGCCCCTCAATCAGGTAATTGGCCATAATTGGCCCAAACGAGCGGCCGCCGTGTGACTGTAAACACAGATGCGGGTTTGGAGAGGCTGGGAAAGGCTGCTCGGAGGGGGAAAAAACCTCGGGAAGAGCGTTTATTCCCGCATCCCTGCGCCTCAGCCCTTCATTCCTGCTTTTTTTTGGGGGGGGGGGGGGGGGGGGGGGGAGGGGGGGGGAGGAACGGGGGGGACACACAAAGCAACCACAAAAAAATAATCCCATTTTTGCCCCCCCCTTTTTGCGATTTTAGGGGTGAGGGGGAAGAAAAAGGGAATGGGGAGCCGGGCATCTCCCGGAGCATCCCGTGGGTGAGCCCGGTGAAGTCCTGGCTGGGAGAGAAAGGGAGGAGAAATAGGGGAGAATGGGGGGGACAAGAGAAGGATGCAGGGCTCCCCCCCCCAAAAAAAAAAACCCCCGAAAAAAAAAAACCCCACCATCCCCAAAGGAAGCCCGCGAGCTTTCCCCCCCCCACCCCGGGCTTCGGGCCGACTCTTGTTGCATCCTTCCCGGCTGATTTCGGGGCTGGAGAGCCAAACTTTTCCTCTCTCCAGGATGGAGAGGGGGGGGGGGGGGGTTTAAAACCCCGGGATCGCGGGGGGGGCCGCCCCGCCCCTAATTCCAAAAAAGGGGACGGGCCCCCCCCCCCCCCCCCCAAAACATTCCTCCTGCAGGGATGGGAGCGGAACGGGAATGACGAGCCAGAATCCCTACCTGCGGTGTGCTGTCGGCTCCTGGGATTCCTGGGATCCGTGGGTTCTCGGGAGCCGGTGGCTGGGTGGTGTGTATATATAGACGGTGTACACGCGCTTCCCACACCTCCTTCCCGAACACGTGCGTGCCTGAGCCCACCCCCGGGATGCGCCAGCTGGGGACCCGGGGATGTGCATCCAGCCACCGCTCCCGCATCCCGCAGCATTCCCAGCTCCCCCCAAATCCCCGGGAGGAGGAGGAGGAGGGGGAGGAAGGGGGAGGAAGGAGGGAAAAGCCCCTCGAATCGCCCCGAGAATCCCCGGGAATGCTGGGGTTGGGTTGGAGGGTGGGGGGCGCGAAGCTGCTCACGGAGCGTCCCGGTCTGGACAAGGATCCAGAGCTGCAGGATCATCCCTGGATTTTCGGGATTTGCCCCCTCCCCCCCCAAAACACCTTCCTTCTGTTTTCCCCCCTCAAAGCCCGGGATGAAGCAGAGGGGGGGGGTCCCCGAGCCCTTTCCCAGCCCTCTCCGACAGCTCCCGGCGGCTCCCGAGAATGATTGATTTTGGGGCCCGGCGGACGGAGCAGAAAATTCCAACTTCCCATTTCATGGATGAGGGGATCCAGGCACCTCATCCGAAGCGCAGAGCCCGGATCCGCCCGCTCCGGGCTTCGGGAACAAACGCTGCCTCAGGCTTGGAAAGGCCAAATCCATCTTGACCTTCAGCGGTTTCTCCCGCAGAGCAGCGTTATCCCGGTTTTTTTCCCCCCTCTTTTAGGTGGGAATTCAAGGAGCCAGCACCCCCCAAGCGCCTCTCCTGCCCCACCCTGGCTATTAAATCCCAAAATGTGCCGTGGCACTGCGATCCCATCTCGGTAATTCCTGGTAATGACTCCCTGGGAAGGGCCGGAGCTGGGAGGGAAAGGTTTTTCCACCGGGATAAGGTCGATCCATGGCCCCAGGTGAGACCACCTGGGATGCGCCAGAGTAAAAAAAAAAATCAGGAAATGAAGGGAAATGCCCCAAAGCGGCGGGATGTGACATCACAGGAGCACTCAGAGGAGACCTGCCCTGTGCTGGGAGCAAGAGGAGAGCCTGGATTCGGGATGTTTTTTGGGAAAAATAGGGCTGGAGACTCCTGCCGAGAGTGCTGGAGACCGGAACACTTTTTTTTATTATTATTTTAATAAATAAACTTCAAATTAATTTTTTTTTTCATATCACAAATCCTTTTCAAATAAACATTTTCCTTCGGGTTTCTCCCGCATTCCCCGGCTCTCGAGCAGGGAGTGGGAAGGCTTTGTGCTCCTTTTGTCCTTTCCCGGGATGATTTTTCCCAACCTCTCAGGGCTTCCTTCCCCCCACATCCCCCTCCTCCCCTCTTCAAAATAGCCTTTTTTTGGTGCTTTTCTTCCCAAATTTGGCCAAAGGGGTTTTTCTCCTCCTTTGATCCCATGATGATGATGATGGTGGTGGTGATGTTGAGCTGGCAGGAGCAAGAGGCAGCAAATGACATCGGGGTGACGTCGTGCTAATTAACAGAGGGATAATTGACAGCCCAACTGCCCAAACCCAGCCTGCTAAAAAAAAAGGAGAAAATTCCCATTTTTTCCCAGCGTTCCCAGGTTTTTCCAGGCACCCACAGCCCCTCATTGCTGGGATTTGGGAGCTGGGAAAACTGACCCCTTGTAAAATTAAGGAGGGGTGGAAACACGAATATAAATTGGTTTTAAAGGGGTTTTTTTGGGGGGGGAGCGGGGTTGGGGGGTGGGAATTGCATCCCCGGCGAGGTGGAGCAGGAGGATCCGGAGAGAGGGAAAAGCAATGATTATTTTTGGGATGAGAGCATAAAGCAGGTGGGATCTGGCACGAGGGAAACATGGAGAGGGCTCCAAAGCCACCTGAAAACTCGGGAGCTGGGAAGTCAAGTCGCTCCCGAGGCCTCGTGGATCCCATAAATCCTGTGGCTGGAGGAGGGTGAGGACGTCTCCATCCGTTTTGGGATGTTTCCTGATTATTTTCCTGATTAACTCCGGGATTTCATAGGGCAGCTGTTCCCTCCACGACAGAAAACCTCCCCTCGAGCATCATCTCCTCCCCTGGGCCCTCTTTGGGTACCACTGACCAAAAAAAGGACCTCCCCAAAAAACGAGCCTCACCTTCTCTCCCGGCCCCCGCACGGGCACCTCCGGCCGATTTTCCAGGAGTTTTCCAAGGATCCGGTGGCTGATTCTGGGGCCACGTCCTACCCCTGGGCAAACTTTAATAAATTGAAGTTTAAAGGGGTTGACTGCCCCAAATTCGGGGGGGGAAAGATGCCAAAATGGGATGTGGGCTCTTGTCGATGGTTCATTCCCATCGGGAGCGTTGGGAGCTCGGAGATTTGTGCCGGTGGGATGAGGAGGAGCGGGATGAAGGTCCAAGGTGTTTCTGCATCCCTGGATGGATGAGGCAGTGGGATAATCACACTGGGTCTCCTTAAGGAGCTTCAGGGAGATGGAGGAACTCGGGAAGGGGTTGGAGGATCCTCTGACTGGTGCCCTCCATGAAGTGGGAAACAACACCTCCAACAGGCCCTGGATGAATCCTGGAATTATTCAGCTTGGAAAAGACCTCCAAGGTCATCAAATCCAACACCACCAGAGCCCTGAGTGCCACGTCCAGCCGTTCCCTGGACACCTCCAGGGACTGGGGACTCCAACCCTGCCTCGGGAAGTTCATTCCAGTGCCTGACAGCCCTTTCCATGCAGGAATTGTTCCCAATATCCCACCTGAGCCTTCCCTGGAGCAGCTGGAGGCTGTTCCCTCTCATCCTGTCCCTTGTTCCCTGGGAATTGGGGATAACCCCCTGGCTCCCCCCTCCTGTCAGGGAGTTGTGGGGCAGGAAAAGGTTCCTCCTGATCCCTCTTTTCTCTGGGATGAGCCCCCGCAGCTCCCTCAGATATTCCTGCTGCTCCAGCCCCTTTCCCAGCTCCGTTCCCTTCCCTGGACACACTCCAGCCCCACAGTGTTTTCCCTGTCATGAGGGGCCCAAAACTGGACATGGTATTCCTGCTGTTGGGAAGGGCCAGTTTGGACACGGAAATTCCATTTTGCCTTGGGAAAGGGGATTTTTCCCCCCAGGGCCTGAGGGATGTGGCTGCTCCTCCCTGCACAGCCACAGGATTCATCCCTGGAGATGCTGGAATCACATCTGGACTGGCCCTGAGCTCCATGTCCTGCTCTTAGGTTGGTCCTGCTTGGAGCAGGGTCGGGACCAGAATTCCAGAGCCTAAAGGGGCTCCAGGAGAGCTGGAGAGGGACCTGGGACAAGGGCTGGAGGGACAGGACACAGGGAATGGCTTCCCACTGGGAAAGGGGAGATTTGGGTGGGAGATTGGGAAGGGATTCCTGGCTGGGAGGGTGGGAAGGGGCTGGGCTGGAATTCCCAGAGAAGCTGTGGCTGCCCCTGGATCCCTGGGAGTGTCCAAGGCCGGGTTGGATTCCCTTGGAGCCACCTGGGATAGTGGAAGGTGTTGGGGATGGAATTAGATGAACTTTAAGATAACCCTTCCCAAATCCCCATCCCTTCCCAAATCCCCCATCCTTTCCCAAATCCCAAATCCCTTCCTAAATCCCCCATCTCTTCCTAAAT
>NW_020886082.1:0-7662 GCF_003945725.1 Corapipo altera
TTCTAAGCGGTTCCCGGTCCCGCACAGCCCCGGTTTGGGAGGGGGGGCGCAGGGGGCTGGTGGGTCCCGCCTGGCCCTGGGGGTTCACTGAGGGGGTCCAGAGGCGGGGGGGAGGAGGTGATGGGCTCTATGGGGGGGTCAGTCCCAGGGGTCCCCTATATCGCCGGGGGTCTTGGGGGGAGGGCTATGGGGGTGGCCGGGGGTCCCGGGAGGGGGGTCGCCCCTGGGCCCCCTTCCGCCTCCCTCGGCGGGTCCCTGCGACCCTCCCGGGCCCCCCCAATTCGTCCCAGACCCCCCCGCACCTGGAGCCGCTCCGCGGAGGCCGCGAACAAGATGGAGCCGGGCGGGGGGCGCGGAGCGGGGCCGGGAGCGGGGTGGGATCGGGATGGGAGCGGGGAGGGAGCACAGAGGGAGCGGGGTGGGATCGGGATGGGAGCGGGGACCGGCCGGGCTCTGCCCCCGGCACCGCCCCCGCCCGCCCCGAGTGGGCCCGTGGAGTCCCGTGAGGCTCCCAAAGTTCCCAAAGTGTGCCTGCTGCATCCCAGAGTGTCCCAAAAGTTTCCCTGCTGCATCCCAAAGCGGCTCAAAGTGTCCCTACTGCATCCCTTACTGTTTCAAAGTGTCCCAACCTCCCATGCTGCATCCCTGAATCATCCCCTCGTGTCCCCAAAGTGGCCTCACTGCATCCCAAAGTGGCTCCACCCCAATAGTTGTCCCCATTACATCCCCACATATCCCCACCATACCCCAAAGTGTCCTTGCTGTGTCCCCAAGTGTTCCCTCTGTGCTCCAGCCACTCCTGCCATGTCCCAAACCCCTGCCATGTGCTGAGCTGTCCTTGTTGTGTCCCAAAATGTCACCCCTGTGTCCTCAACCATCCTCCTTGTGTCCCTGCCATGTCCCAAAGCACTTCAGTCACGTCCCTTGCTGTCCCTTTTGCATCCCACATGGTCCTGGTTGTGTCCCAAATCGTCCCCATCATGACCCAAAGTGTTCCCACTCCAAATGGGTGGCTCTGGGTGATGATGGTTCTCATCACCTGTCCCCACTGCCTGCGGTGACACTTCTGGTGACATGGGATTTGGTGATTCCATTTGGGAAGGGTGTCCCAGGTCACCCTGGTGGCCTTCAGTCTCAGGTTCCCTCATCCTCATAGGGTACACGGTGTCCCCAAGGGTCCATCGATGTGCCCCCAGGTCCCTGGGACGTCCCCATGTCCTGCCAACACCACCTGACCCTGGCAGCTGAATGGGCTCTTTATTCGGGAATCGGGCGGTGGGCTCTGGCCATGGCACAGCCTGGCTTCTCCCTGCCCTCCCTCCCACTGGTGCCATGTCCCTGCAGGCACTGCCAGCCTGGGCACCTCCATCCTCTCATCCTGGGAATGCCGGCTCGGTGCCGTTGGCCCTGGCGAGCTGCAGACCGCAGGGCTCCATAGTCCATTGACCAGTGGAGGCCCCACAAACCCCACACCCCCCTGGGGTGGATCTGGCCCCAGTGGGAGTGGGTGGCTGAGGAGGACCCCTGGGGGTGCCCATCCCTCGAGCTGGGCCACCATTCTGTCCTTCATAGAGCCACGGCCACCACCCATCGTCCACAGTGACACGCATCCAGTCCTTCCTGGAGGAGCAGCTCCATCAAGTCCCCACTGCTGAGGGTGTGTCCTGGGGGTTTATCCCTCCGGGAAGATGTAGCCGTAGTGGTTGAGGATGTGCTCCACCACCTGGTTCTGGAAGACCATGTGCATGGCCATGTTGCTCTCCTCGCTCGCCGGCCGCAGCAGGGTGGGCCCGAAGACGATGGCGACGCTCTGCACCGACATCCTGTTCTCCTCCCTGTGCTCGATCACCCTGCAGGGATGGGGGGTGTGTGTCACCGGCACATCCCCACACCCGGGGCCTGTCCCTGACCCTGAGTTGTGTTCCCCCTCCCAGCTCCTGGGGTGGGTTTGGGGGAGCGAGGGGGTGTCACCTGCAGAGGTGGCGGAAAAGGACCTTCATGGTGTCGTGGTGGGCGGGAGGGAGGGAGAGCACCAGGTCCCGGATGCACTGGCCCCGCATGGCCGGGTCCTGGATCTCTGTGGATGGGGGAAGGCACACTGGGTGCTGGCTCCAGCAGCCAGAGCATCCGTCCCAGTCCCCATCTCTGTCTCCACCCCCATCCTTGTCCCCATTCCCATCCCCCTCCTCATCCCTATCTTCATCCCTGTCCTAATCCCCATCCTCATCCCTATCTTCATCACCTTGCCTGTCCCAGTTCCCATCTCCACCCCCATCCCACTTCCATCCCATCCTATCCCTCTGTCACTGTCCCCATTCCAATCCTTATCCCCATGAGCATCCCATTTCCATTCCAATCCTTATCCCTTTCCCGATCCCATCTCCATTCCATCCCTGATCCCATCCTTGTCCCCACGCCTTCCCCAAACCCATCCCTGTCCTTGTCTCCATCCCAACCCTATGCCTGTCCCCTGTTCCCATCCTCATCTCCATCTCATTCTCACCCGTCCCCATCCTTGTCCCCATCCCATCCAATTCCATACCTGTCCCCATTCTGTACCCTCTCCATCCTTGTCCCCATCTCACCCTCCCATCCCATCCCCATCCCACCACATCCCACTCCATCCCCTCTCCCCATCCCCATCCCTGTCCCTCACTGATGGCAGCGATGAACTTGTCGAAGTGGCTGAAAGGCACAAGTGGCTCCGGCAGCTCCCTCAGGAAGAGCTTCAGCGCCCCAGTGACAACGTGGATGTCCTCCCAGCGCCCGTCATCCAGGTCCAGCTGCTCGTCTGGGGGCCAGGGCAGCACCTCAGGTGAGTCCAGAGTCCCAGGGATGGGCGGGGGTCCCTGTGCCCCCTCCCCCTGCCCCTGGAGGGGGGTTATATCCCATTTTTCCCCTGGTGCCACCGTACCGTGCTCCACCTTGTAGCGCAGTTTCTGGATGGTGGCCAGGTTGCCACTGACCCGGTATAGCCCATCGATGTCCAGACCTGGCAGATGGAGAGGGGGGAAAGATTCCAGTTAACCATGACCCACACTAGGATGGGACAGCAGTCGCTCTCTAGGGAGCTCTGGTCCCCACGTGTCCCCGCTGTCCCCTGGAGGGTGCCCACAGCTGGGTGGCACGTGGTGACAGCGACCGGTATGGCCAATCCCACAGCTAGCACCAGGATTCCAGGGAAAACCCAGCCATCCTGTGCAGGCTGTCCCCAGAGCTGTCCCCAGAGCTGTCCCCACCCCGGTGCCCCCAGCTGTCCCCGGGGTGGTACCTCTCCTCTCCACGGTCTGGATGCATTGCAGGACGAAGCGCGGCACCGTCCCCCGCTCCCGCTCACACAGCGCCAGCAGAGAGCAGCCAAAAACCTGGTCTGGGGAACAACGGGGACATGAGCACGGCCAGGGGACACTGGGAGGGTGGCAGCTGAGGGACGGGGCTGGGGACATCACAAAGAGTCCTGTGTCCATACAGGTGTGCCACTGGGGTGGCCGGAGGTGATGGGACATGCCCAAGCCCATCACCAAGACTTCGGGTCAGGGCTGGGCTTGGTCTCTCAACCCACTGTCCCAGCTCTATCCTCAGCTGTCCCCACCTCTCCTTCCACTTGGGGACATCCTGAGGGGACTCAGCCCCATTCCAGCACCCACCCTTGATTCAGCCCCGTCCTAACAGCCACCCTTGATTCAGCCCCATACTGGCACCCGTTCCTGGCACCCATCTTTGACTTGTTTTCACCCATCTTTGACTTGTTTTCATCCTGACACCCCCCCTTGATGCAGTCCCATCCTGACACCCCATCCCAGCACCCATCTTTGATGTATCCCCATGCCAACACCCACCCTTGATCCAGCTGCATCCTGACACACCATCCCAGCACCCAGGACCCTTGATTCATCCCCATCCCAACACCCACTTGTGATTCAGCCCCCTCCCAGCACCCCATCCTGACACCCACCTTTGATGCAACCCCATCCCATTACCCCATCCTGGCACCTCATTCCAGCATCCCATCTCAGCACCCACCCTTGATCCAAGCCCCTTCCCAACACCCTCCTTTGATGCAGCCCACCCTGACACCGACCCTTGATGTATCCCCCTCTAGGCACCCATTCTTGATGCAGGCCCCTCCTGGCACCCCATCCCAGCAGTCACCCTGGATCCAGCCTCTCTCCAGCACCTTGATGTATCCCCAGCCCATCACCCCATCCTGGCACCTGATGCATCCTTATCCCAGCAGCCCATCCCAGCCCCCACCCTCGGTCCATCCCCCCCTGACACCCACCCTTGATGTAGCCCCTCTCCCTCAGGCTCTGCAGCGTCGGCCGCCTCTGCAGGAACTTGCGGAGTTTGTTCCGAACTCTGCTGGAGTCGCTCTCGGCACTGGCACTGCCCGGCACCTGCCCGGCCACTGGGGGAACAGGGCACAGCTCAGCCCCGTCCCGAGGGGGCTCCTGCCATGTCCCACCTCCGGGGAGCTGGAGTTCCCACGGATGCCCATCCCAGGGCGCCCGAGCTCACCCGCCCTCCTCTCCTCGCCGCTCCCCAGCTTCTCCCGGGAGCCGAACTCAGCCCCGCTCTCGGTGTCCTCCTCTCCGGGGATGTCGGAGCCCTAGGGAAGGGTCACTGTGAGACCCCGGGGCCCGTCCCCAGGGTGGTGGGATGGGGGGTGGCCGGCGCCTGCTCACCCTCCGGCTGATGCTGTCGGCGATGGCCCTGTGCCAGGCGGTGATGATCTGCTCCGAGTCGTGCTGGATGAGGAACTCCGAGCCCTCGCGCGTCCTCAGCTGACAGAGCAACAGGCAAAGGTCAGGGCAAGGGCACGGGGCTGCCACGACCGCCGGGATTTGGCAACCAGGCTGTGGCTGAGCACGGCACCCAACTCGTTATGGAGATGACCCCAAATGTTGCCGTTTGCTGGCGGGCTGGAGCGGCTGGAAACCTCCCCCCTCTGCAAAGCCCGAGTGGAAAAACCCCTCTGGGAGGCAGGATGTCTCCCGGTGACCTCTCCATGTCAGAACAGGACAGTGTCCACAGCACAGTGTGTCCCTGTGCTCCCTGCCCCGGGATGTCACTCACTGTCCCCACTGCCACCACTGCTGGGGTGAACCAGGCAGGCATGGCATCATCTTGCAGGCCATATGGTGTCCCCCCACTGTCACCCACTCACCTCCAGGACGTTCTTCTTGCTGGACTTGTCCCTGCCAGCCCAAGCCAGGGTGGCCCCGCGCAGCTCCACCGTGTGCTCGGGGGTGGTCAGGGTGCTGGGCTGCCGCTGTGGGGACAAGGGGTTGAGGGTGGCACCTGCCCAGAGGGGATGGGGACACCAGGGTCCTGCTGGGGGGGTGTGTGGGCTGCCCTCCTCCAGAAAGGCAGGGGTGGCAGGTGTCCCCTCTGTCCCCTCCCATGGTCTCTTCAGGACCAGGGTTCAGAGCTGCCACGGTGGTGTGGGGGTTGTGGCTGTCACCTACAGCTGCCATCACCTTGGGGGACATCCCCAGTCCTGCCAGGGGAGCCAGGAGGGGAGGGTTTGTCCTTTGGGGTCCCTCTTGGTGACACAGCAGGAAGAGAGTGGGTGACTGTCTGCAGGGAGGGGACAGTCCCCTGAGGTTTTCACAGCATCAGACTCACTGGCTTTCCCCACACACTGTTTTTTGGGGTGCTTTGGCCATATTTCCCCTCGCCCCAGACCCCTTGCACCCCCCAGACAGAGCACTGAAGCCCTACCCAGAGGTAGGGCCAGCACTGTGTCCCCCCTGGCTGTGTGTCCCCTGTCCTTCCCCTGGCACCGTCACCACAGGGTGTTGCAAGAGCCACAGCAGCTTCTGCATCCGGACTGGGCACCAGAGAGGGGGGCTGGGCACGGGGGGCTGGGTCTGGCACTGCTTCCTGCTGCTCTCTCAGACCAGATCTGGGCGTGTTTTAGGGTGCTCCAACACTGGCTCCCCCCAGATCCCGTGTGGGGAGTGTGTGTGTGCTGGGGGTGTGAGCACACACCCCCCAGTGTGGGGGGACCCAGTGCTGGGGGGTCCTTGTGCAGGGCGTTGGCCTTGGCCTGTGGGGCCTGGTTCTATCCTGCAGATTCTGGCCCCATCCTGTGGGATGTTCCCCTGTCCCATGGCTGGTGGCCCAATCCCATGGGTGCTGGCCCTGTCCTAGGAGTGCTGGTCCCATCCCATGGGTTCCTGCCTCTCTCCTACAGGTGCTGTCTTTATCCCATCAGTCCTTGGCCTGTCCCATGGATACTGCCCTCATCCTGCAGGTGCTGACCCCATCCCATGGGTGCTGGCCCTGTCCCATGGGTGCTGGTCCCATCCTGTGGGAGCTGCCCCCCTCCCAAGGCCATAGGGGCTCTTACCAAGCCACCGGCAGCCGAGTGCTTGGAGTCCTTGAAGAAGGTGAGGATCCCCCCCTCCAGCACCGTCCAGGAGGAGCTCCAGTTCTTCCTGGAGAGCAGAGAGGGAGAGGTCACACAGGGGGACAGCACAGCCCCTGTCCCCTCTGTCCCCCTGGACTCCCTCCCTGGGTGCTGGGGACACCGGGATGTGCTCACCGGAGCCGCTTCCCTCTGTCCACCGTCTTGGTCCGGTTGAGCACCCCGGCTTTTTCGAGGCTCTTGAACTGGAAGGTAAAGGGGGACGGTGGGTGGGTGTCAGGTTTGCCCCTTGCCCTGCCTGGTTCCGGGGT
This sequence comes from Corapipo altera, assembly GCF_003945725.1. Lineage (NCBI taxonomy): Eukaryota > Metazoa > Chordata > Aves > Passeriformes > Pipridae > Corapipo > Corapipo altera. Next base: position 6,685 of record NW_020886082.1, read on the forward strand.
GGGGGAGGGCTGGGTGCCGCTCCCTGGGCTCTCACCTTCTCCTCCTTGATGCCCAGTGCTGGTGACACGGTGCTGTGCCAGGCGAAGAGCCCGCTGTCCTGGCTGGAGCCGCTGCTGGCACGGTGGTGGCGGCCACCTGATGGCACCTGGGCAGGGAGGGAGGGAGGGAGGGAGGGATCAGGTGATGCCTGAGGTGCTCCTGCCAGGTGGGTGCTGGTCTTCACCCTACACACTGGTTTGAGGCCCTGTGAGGATGCTCATCCCTGGATAGACACCCTTATATCCATATTTGTCCCTGCCCCTGTCCCTGTCTGTATCCTATCCCTGTCCCCATTCCAGTTCCTATCCCTGTCCCCATCCCTGTTTCCCTGCCCCCATCTCCATCCTCAACCCTATCCCTACCCCTATCCCCATCCCATCCCATCCCATCCCATCCCATCCCATCCCACCCCATCCCATCCCATCCCTGTCCCCGTACCATGTCAGAGAAGTGCTCAGGGTAGAACACGACTCCCTCGTGGTGGCCGTGCCCGTACCAGCCCGGGGGTGAGCCCAGCTCCTCAGGGCGCCTCGGGGACAGGCAGAGAGCAGACCCCTGGTCATAGGAGCCCATGGGCGAGTAATCCTCCTCGGGATAACCCTCCAGCTCATCTGGAGACAGGTCGGGATAGTCTGTTTCTGGAGTGGGCGGCTGGAAAGAAGAGACAGGTCAGGATCTTGTGCTCCACCAAGAGCATCTGTATCCCCGTGTGGTCGACCCAGGTGAGGCTGCCCCACCTCCACCATCTCCATCTCCATCCCCATTTCCATCCCTCTCTCCACCTACATATCCATCTTAACCCCCATCCCTATCCCTGTCTCCATTCCCATCTCTATCTTCATCTCTGTCTTCATCTCCATCTCTGTTTCCATCTCTGTCTCCATCTCCATTCCCATTCCTGTTTCCATCTCTACTGCCATCCTTTTCTCCATCTCCAT
>NW_020886083.1:0-420 GCF_003945725.1 Corapipo altera
TCTCCATTTTTTTCCCCATTTTCCCCCCCCTTTTCCCCCCCTTTTTTTTTCTTCATTATTTTTCCCCCATTCTTATATTTTTTTTCCCTTTCCCCCCTGCCCTGCTGCCCCTCAGCTCCCTCCCGGAGCTGCCCCACAGCACCACAGCTCGTACAGGGTATCAGACATGAATGTGCCTTCAGTGCTGGGCTCGGGCCGCCCCGGGGCCGCCTCTGCCCCAGTGTGCAGGAAAAAAAAACACTTAATAAACGAGAATAAAGCGAAATAAAAGCGAAATAAAGCAAATCCCAGGTGTCGGAGCAGAGGAGGAGCTCTGGGAAGGGCTCCGGGGCCAGGCCTGGCTCAAACCTTTCTAGTAATGCCTTTTCTTTTTAGTTCCGTTCTGGAGGTTGGTTTTTGGTTTTTTGTTTGGCTTTTTTT
>NW_020886083.1:520-5611 GCF_003945725.1 Corapipo altera
AAATATGAATTTAAAAAAATTTAAAAAACTATAAAAATAAAAAAAAAGCAAAAAGCCATTCCTGGGGAAAGGGGCGCGAGGGAGGAACCTGAGCATTCCTCAGTGCGACCTGTGTCTGTCCTGTGTGGCTGTAAAGGCTGTAGACAGCAGGAGAATAAAGTACAGAGACAGTAGTGGAACAAACCTGTGTCTGGCCTCTTTTTTGGGGGGTTTGGTGCAGAGAATCTTCCCAAAATCCATGGGAGCAAAGCAGGAGCCTCCCTGTTATCCCTGATCCCATCGCTGTGGGTTGAGGGCAAAACACCTCTTTTATATCCTTTATTTATTTATTTTATAGCTGATTTCACTGCTTGGCCAGTTTAACTGATAGGATAAGTCATAATTAATGGAATAAATAATTTTATTTTTTTTTTAAATTATTTTCTTCCTCCAAGTCTCGTTCCAACATTAGAACTGAAACGTGGTCGGCTCAGCAGAGGCTGCCCCAGGCTGGTGCTGGAGATTCCAAACTTCCAGGGATTCCATACTCCCAGAGATCCCAAACTGCTGGGCATTCCATACTCCCAGAGATCCCAAACTACTGGAGCTTTTGGATATTCCGAAGTGCCCGAGATTTGGCTCCATGAAGGTGCTGTCAGTGACAACTCCTCTCTGCTCCTTTGTCCTGCCCTTCCCCTCTCAACCAACCCCTTGGTGCGAGCGGGGGACAGATTTAACCTCATCCCCCCTCAACACAACCCTGAAATTGCGGCTCCAAATTAATTAATTAAATTTTATCAATTAATCAGCGAAAGAACCACCCCCTTGATGCTCCTCCGCCTTCACCCATCACCATCACCCCCTTCCCGTGACAGCCACGGGGGAAAAAAGGACCCCGGGAGGAGCCGTTTATTTACCTCCCAAATCCCAAAATCCCACTTTATTTTTATATTTTTTTGTTGTTTCCCTTCCCTTTTGCTGCCTCATTTCCCCCGAGGCCGCTGCCAGGATCCTTCCCCCGCCCTGTCGGAGACACGTGGGTGGGTGAGCGCTCCGGGAGTGACGAGCTCCCGTTTCCTCTCCCGGGGGATCCGGAGGTGCCAGCGCTGTGTCATCAGCCGTATGTGCCACCCCAGCGCCCGGGGACACCCGCAGCATTCCCGGGATCAGCCCCCCCCGGGCCCTTTCCCCCGGATCCGGGTTTAGGGTGGAGCACCTTCCTTCCCCGACGTGCTGAGCTTCCCACAGGGAAGAGGGGGAAACCCGGGTTTCCTCGGGAGAGGTGGGAAAAAAACAGGCAACGAGTCGGGTTTGGAGCCTCGGAGGTGCCGCTGCGGCCTCGGTGCCTCCTCCCAGTCGCTGTCTGGCACTTTCCCACCCCGAGGGTGGCACTTTCCCACCCCGGGGGTGGCTCCACGAGGGGACAGAGCACCCGGCGTGTCCCTGGAGTTGGTGTCACCCCCTGGAATACAAATTCCCAGCTGAGGGGACCTGAACTTTGCAGCTTTTTTTCCTTGTTGAGGTGGTTTTGCCCATTGCTCCGGGTGCCAGGGAGTGCTGGAGGAGCCACATCCCTCCTGATCATTCCTGATCCTCCTGATCATTCCTGATCCTCCTGATCATTCCCATTCCACAGGGATCATCCCTGCGTGGCTACACTGGCACTGCTCCCGTGCCCTCACCTGGTGGGGCTTCCCTGTCGCGCTGAAATCCCAGGAATCCAGATGGGAGACATCCCTTCTCCCTGATTCCAGCACCCAGATGTGTCACGTGGGCTCTGAGCCGGGATCAGGATTGGGATGAGTGTGGAAGAGCTGAGCCAGGATCAGGATGCTGGATCTGTGGGGTGGGTGCTGGGATATTCCCAGGAAACCCCAGAAGCAGCTCCAGCCAGCCCAGGGATCCCTCTGGCAGGGGTGGGAACGAGCTCAGTGCTGGATTTATGAACACACAGGGATGTTCTTCCAGGCCAGGGATGTTCTTCCAGGCCAGGGATGTTCTTCCAGGTCAGAATTTTTCCAGAGCAGGGCAGGATTAAACCAGGTGGAGAATGGTCTGAGGTTTTCCATGATGAGGGTCTCTCCATACAGACCCAGCTGCTGGTGGGGCTGGGGGTTGGTGTTCCCACTTTGGACACTGTTTGTGGGCAGGGACTGATGGGTCAGGGCAGGTGAAGTCTTGGATTGAGGGATCCTTAATTCCTCCTGAAAGGATTTAAGGAGGGAACAAACCCAAGACTGTCACTGAGGATGATGGAGAGGATGTTTTTGGGTTCAACTGATGCTTCCAGCGCAGCCCAGGCCTCCTGTGAAGAACTGGCAGCCTCCAAGAATCCTGGGCTGGGAGCTGGGAGAGATTCCTGGGAGCTGGGAGAGATCCTTGGGAGCTGGGAGAGATCCCTGCTCTCCTCCCCCTCCTGTCCTTCCCTGCTCTCCATCATTCCCTGCCACAGGCTCCATGGAAGTGCCCTGAGGCCCCGAGGGTGCCTGAGATGCGTTAGAGTTAAATAATTCAGGGAGCTGGGATGGGAATCCGGGAGAGCGGCAGGCGGGAGGACGCCGGGAATGCAGGGAAGCAGCCCCGGGCACGGGGCAGGGCCGGGAGCCCAGGGACCATCCCCGGCGGGCAGTGGAGGCTCCTGGGACACGGGGAGGGACAAACGTGGATTCGAGAGGATTTTGGAGCAGAGGAAAAGCTCTGGGTGGAGCCCCCGGGCAGGAGGGTGGGGCTGGGGGCAGAGGGGCCACTGAGGGGGAGGGCTGATGGGATGAGGGCAGCCTTGCCCATATCCCTGCCCTGATCCCTGCCTTCACCTCTGCCTGTATCCCTGCTCTCATCCCTTCCCTCAACCCTTCCTTCATCCCTGCCCTCATCCATTCCCTCATCCCTGACCTCATCCCTTCCCTCATCCCTTCCCTCATCCCTTCCTTCATCACTGCCCTCATCCCTGCCCTCATCCCTTCCCTCATCCCTGCTCTCATCCCTTCCCTCATCCCTGCTCTCATCCCTGCCCACCTTCCCACCCTCTGGCACCATTTCCATGCTGCCCTTTGCCTTCTGCCCGCCGAGTTCCCATCATGGATGCTGCTGGGGGGTGAGGATTTTACCTGCTTTCCCAATAATTCCCAGGAAACCTGGCTCAATCCCCCCCTCCCTCTGGGCACTGCACCTCTCAACCTCTGCACCCCAAAAATCCGGGGGTGCCGTGAGCCCACCCTTGGCACTGGGGGATCTTCCCTTTCCCCTTCCCCAGCATTCCAGAGGGATCCCCACCAGTCGGAAGGACCTTCCCTGAGGCTGCTCTTGCCCTAAAACTTTCCAGGAACTGCTGGGAGGAGGAAAAAAAAGGACACAGGGTGTGTGGGGAGTGCCCAGTGCTCCCCTTGGCTCCTGCCACCACATCCCTGATGTCCTGGGGTGAGGTGGCTGCGTGGGAAGAGCTCAGCCTCAGGAAGAGCAGAGCATCCCACGGGATGGCCAGGCTGGATTCATCTCTGTCCATAGCTCCCAGGTGCAGGATGGGCTGAGGGGCTGCAACGGGGACCCCAAATTCTGATGTCTGGCTCAGGTGGGAGACAATCACAGGAGCTCGGATCTCTCCTCCTGCCTCTGGAATCTCCCTCTGTTCCTCCTCTCCGCATCCAAGCCCGTGACAGCTCCCGGGGTGGCTGCAAGGTTTGTCCTCAGTGCCCAGGGACCTTCTGCCCCCCCCCTCGGGGGGCTCTGGGGGGTCCCCCCGGGCCCTGCACCCCCAGCACGGCGCTGCCTCCATCCCACACGCGGCGGGGCCGGGGCTGTTTCCCTTTGCGTCAAAATTAACTTTCAACCTGATGGAAAACCTTAATTTGCACTTCAAAGTGCTTTGCAGCAAATCCGCCCGAGCTGGCACTGGATTTTTCCGGGGCCCTGTTTGCGGCAGAGCCTGTTCCAGTGGATCCTGCCCACCCCTGCCCGGGCTCTCCGGTGCTCCCCTGCCCAAAGGTGACGCTCCAAGAGCTGTTTTCCTTCTCCGGGCCACGCACCAGAGACAAAATGCCATTCCCCAGCAGGAATTCCGGTGGAAACGGCCGTGCTTTGCTCACTGGAGCATCAGAGCAGCCCAGTGCCCGCCTGGCATCAGCCTCCCAAAACAGTCCAGGCCTTGTGATGCATTTTCAGCCCCAGTGCAGCACCCAGCTCCTGCTCCAGTAGTGATTCCAGGCGGGAATCACTGGGCACCTCAGCATCCCGTGGGTGGCACCCACCAACACCAGCCCAGGGCGGGCAGGGGTCTGTCTGTGCCCCCGGTGGTGCTCCGGGTCCTGGGTCACCACCAGGCTCTCCCAGCACATCCAAGGCTCCACCCAGGCACTGGACACAGTGCTGGGAAGGGGGATCTGGGATGGGAGCCCAGTGGGTGCTCCCAGCTTGAAGCTTTGCTCCCTTTGGATCTCCAGGGGGAACAAGGGCCGGGTGAAGCCAAAGCCGGGTTTTGCCCCGACTCCTTTTCCCCTCTCCCGATGAGCCAGCAGTGATGGAGGCAGATGGCCGGGATCAGGATCACTCCAGCAGCTCCCAGATCCCACCTTTGCTGCTGGATCCCCCCAGTCCCTCATCCCAGTTCCTCCAGTGGGGTGGGATAAGGCCTTTCCGGGGATCCTCGTGCCACCGGGGTCACGCAGAGCCACGTCCACGCCGTGGGTCTGTCCTTGCCGAGCCGTGGGCCCGTCCATCCAGGATCTGGGACCTGGCAGGGATCCCCCCGGCCCGGGGGGCTGCAGGGGGTCCTTCCCCCAGGGCCCCGTTGGAGCGGCAGCGGCGGCAAAAGGAGAGCAGCTATTAATAACCCTGCGCTGCACAGGGAAAAGATGTAATTCCATAATGGAAGCGGCTCCGAGAACAATTCAGGGAATAAAATGTTCGGGGGGGTTTGGGAGGGGGGAGGGGGTAGAAGGGGAACCCAGCCCCCACCGTGCGGGGCCGCGGCTCCGCGGTGCCCGTGACCCCCCCGGGGATGAAGGGGAGAAGCCCCCCCGGCCCCGGGACCACCTTTTTTGGGGGGGGTCTCTCTGGCGCAGGAGGGGGCGGGGGGCAGGTGCTCCCCCCCTCCCGGGGCTGGGGTCTCAGGGGGAC
>NW_020886083.1:5711-7654 GCF_003945725.1 Corapipo altera
CGGGGGGGGGGGGGTCACAGCCCCGGGGGCGGCCCCGGCGCGTGGCGGGGGAGGGGCCGGCGGCCGCCCGGTGCCCACGTGGTCCGTCGGTGTCTCCGGAGCGGAAGAAACGGCGGCGGGGCCGGGGCTGCGGCGGGGACCGGGAACGGGAGCGGCACCGGGAGCGGGACCCGGCGGGGCGGGGACGGAGCCGCATCCCGGCGGGCGCCGCCGCAGCGCAGCATCAGCGCCGGTGAGTGCGGGGCCTGGGCCGGGGGGACACGGCGGGGGGACGGCGGGGGGAAGGGGGGACGACAACGGGCTGCCCCCGCCCCACCGGGCCTGTCTCCTCCCGCCACATCGCGACCCCATCCCCGTCTCCATCCCCATCTGCCCCCGCCGCCTTCACCCCGCGGGTCCATCCCCGGCTTCATCCTCGTCGCCGGCTCCGTCCTCATCATCATCCTCATCCCCTGCTCCATCCCCATCCCGGGCTCCATTCTCATCCTTATCCCCATCCTCATCCCCATTCCCGGCTACATCCTCATCCCCATCCGCGGTTCCGTCCCCCCATCTCCGTCCCTTGTTCCATCCCTGTTCCATCCTCATCCTCATCCTGGCTTCATCCTCATCCCCATCCCGGCTCCGCCCCGGACCCCTCCTGCGTTTCCGTCCCCGTCCCCCGCCCGGCGACCCCCGGCCCGGTGCGGCCCCGGGCTGGGCGCGGGGGGGTTCGGGCGGCCCCGGGCCGGGCCGGGGGCGCTCGGGGAGGGTTTACCGGAGGCGCCGGGGCCGCCGCAGGCCAGACCCCCCCGCATCCCCCGCTGCGACCCCCACTCGGACTCACCCGCGCACTGACCCCCTTTCCACGCCGGTTCCACGCCGGTTCCACGCCGCTGCCCTTGCTCGTGGCCCTGGCCGTGGCATCGCCCCCTCCCCTCAGCCCCCACGAGCTGGGAAGGCGCTCAGAGCACCCCAGCAATGAGGAGGGGGCTCGTCCCCCCGCAGCCCCCCGAGGCTCGGGCAGGGGGTGCGCGGTCGGGAGGGCTGCCCTGGGTTGCGTCCTGCTGGGTGCACCCCCCCAGACCTCCAGAGGGCTGTTTGGGGGGGTCAGGCAGCGGGGTGGGGTCTGTCCCCAACACCAGCTGGGTGCCAGCAGCCCGGCAGCACCCACTGCCTGGCACATCCCATTCCCAGCCCTATTCCCACGGGCACGCCGGAGCGCCGAACTGCCTCCGGCTGTCCCAGCACCAGGGAGCTGCAGCCCCATTTTCACTCTTTTCCAAGGAATTTGTAGGCCTCGAGGAGGGGCTGGCTGCTGGGAACGTGGAGGGAGCGTGGAAGGAACGCGGAGGGAGCGTGGCTGCCGTGGGCACCTCGGCTGCTCACCCTGGAACCTCATGAGAACGTCACCACCTCCCCCTGACCCTCCCGCGGATAGTCCCCGGAGCACCTGCCCGCCGTGGCTGCCTGCCCACACCTGAGACACACACGTGTGCCCGCCCTGCCCACGCCTGAGACACACACGTGTGCCCGCCCTGCCCACGCCTGAGACACGTGTGCCCGCGCCGCAGCCCTGCCCAGCCCGCGCCGCTTCGCCCCACCCCTGGGGCCCGCTGCCAGGTGGGTGCCACGGAGGGGAAGGGGTGAGGAAACCGAGGCACGGGAGTTTGGGGAGCAGCAGGGCCGGGCCAGGGAGCTCCGGGCCAGGCTGGGGGTGCAGAGCTGCCTCCAGGCCCTGTGTGTCCTGTCCCCATGGTGCCCCCTGGCAGGGCCTGGGCAGAGGGCTGGGAACACGACAGCCCAGTGACCAGGACTCTGGGGGTCTTGCTTTGAGGGGACACCAGAGCTTGGGGAGTCTCCTCTTGGCTTACAGGGGTGCCTCACTTTCCCCAAGGGGGTGAGGACGGTGCCCAAGCAGAGGTGGGTCCCCTCCATCACCTCCCCGGGGGGTGGATTTGAGA
>NW_020886084.1:0-7651 GCF_003945725.1 Corapipo altera
GTAGATGAGCTAACGGGGACAGGACCATATACTCGAACTGAAGCACAAGTTCACATTGGGCCAGATAAAGTTAGAGAAGCAATGGAGCTTGTTAGAAAAGCCTTAGATAGGGTTAAGGAGCCAGGAGGAGTACCATTATATATGAATTTGAAACAAGGAAAAAATGAGTCATTTGGTGAATATGTTGATAAGTTAACAGCTGCTATTACTCGAGCAGGGGTACCAGATTATATGAAGGGAACTATGATAAAGCAGTGTGTGTTGCAAAATGCTACCGCAGCAGTTAAACAATTAATAAGTACAATGGGTCCTTTTTGGACTATTGAAGAATTAATAGAAAAAGCAATGACCATCCCGATAGGTGAGAATGCATTTTTGGTTAGTGCTATTCAGGATTTAGCTCAGGGACTTAAGGAACAGGCACAAAGTTCCCAAGCTCAGGTTTTAGCAGCTCTTGCACCCCTTCAGGCAAAGGCAAATAACTTTACAGACGGGAAAGCTCGATTAAAATGCTACCGATGTGGAGCCACCGGACATATCCGAAAGGAGTGCCGAGCAACCGGAGTCTGGTGCCAACAATGTCAAAGCTCCACCCACAACACCTCTGCCTGCCGAAGTCACTCGGGAAACTCACGACGGAGTGCGAAGAACTGCAGTGGCCGCGCGCAGACACAAATCGTCGCTGCAGCACAGATGACTCCAACCAACAGCTTTTCACTGAACAATCCATTTCACAGACAAGAAAGCAGCTGCAACCCGCCGCAGCCAACAATCCCGGATTACAACTTGCCACAACCAGTGGCCTCGGATTACAACTTGCCACAGCCAGTGGCCTCGGATTGGATTTGGCAACAGCAGTAGAAGTCACCTTGCTATCCACCCAACCTCAAAAGATTCCCACTGGAATTTACGGGCCTTTGATAATAAATAAACAAGTGTTTGGTGCACTGCTGATAGGAAGATCATCAGCTAGTCTTGCTGGTTTGTTCGTATTACCTGGAATTATCGATGCTGATTATACTGGGCAGATAATGGTCATAGCATACACCATTTTTCCACCTTTAAGAATTCCTAAAGGACAATGCATTGCTCAGTTAATACCCTTACCCCAGTTAACAAAACCTTTGACCAATGACCGACAATTGATGCAACGTGGAGATCGTGGATTTGGTTCTACAAGAGGACTTACCCTACTGACACTAGATTTGAGTGAACGACCAAAACATAAAGTCACACTTATCTGGAAAGATCAAACAAAAACACTAGATGCTTTACTGGATTCAGGAGCAGACTCTAGCATAATAACACCTCATTGTTGGCCAAAACACTGGCCCCTGCAACCTTCTACTACAACTGTGACTGGCATTGGGGGTGCCTCAATTGCTATGCGAACTCCTACTTTAAGTATAGAAGTGGAGGGTCGTGTAGCCAATGCTGTTGTACAACTTCCACCAACAGTACAATGCCTAATAGGGAGAGATGTCTTAACACAAATCGGAATGAAACTCTCCAATGATTACCCTTTGGGGGAGTAGCCATTGCTTGGTCTTTCCCAATTCCTATTACTTGGGTTGTTGATACTCCGGTATGGGTTAAGCAATGGCCTCTAAAACGGGAAAGCCTGGAAGCTGCTCATAAATTAGTGCAAGAACAATTTGATCAAGGACATTTAAAACTTTCTACTAGTCCCTGGAATACACCCATATTTGTAATAAAGAAAAAATCTGGAAATTATCGATTATTGCATGACCTGCGAGCAGTTAACTCACAAATGGAAACCATGGGGGCTTTACAGCCTGGACTACCGAATCCTGCAATGCTTCCAATGGGCTGGTCTTTACTGATTATAGATTTAAAAGATTGTTTCTTTACAATTCAATTACATCCTCGTGATACTAAATGTTTTGCTTTTACATTACCTGCCATCAATCGAGAAAAACCTGATCAAAGGTTTGAGTGGACAGTATTACCACAAGGGATGAAAAACAGTCCTACCCTGTGCCAACTATATGTGGACACTGCGTTACAAGCCCTGCGGCGTAGATGGCCTGATTGTATAATCTATCATTACATGGATGATATTTTATTCTGTCAACCTGAAGATTTTATGCCCCAGCAGATACAAATAATTCGCAAACATTTGGAACAATTCAAATTAATAATAGCAGATGAAAAAATTCAAACAACAGCACCATGGAAATATTTAGGTTGGACTATCTCCCGACATGCTGTTATCCCACAGAAATTGATATTTCAGTCAAAATTACGCACTGTGAATGATGCACAAAAACTTCTTGGTGATTTACAGTGGCTACGTCCTGTAGTAGGAATCCCTGCTGACCTTTTGGTTGAATTACGACCCCTATTAAAGGGAACAGACCCGGCAACAAGAATTACTGTAACAAAGCACCAACAACACATACTCCAACAAATTTTAGACTGTGTCACTCAAGGTTGTGTCCGGAGGCGACAGTGGGATCTGCCTTTGGAACTTACATTCTGGGCTGATAAACGATATGTCTTGGGGGCCATCACACAGTCACAAACAGAAGCGGGGGAGGATATAGGTGTCATAGAATGGCTATCGACATACAACAGTCTAAAACACTCTAACAAAAAATTGAATGTTAGCAGCTCTAATAAAAAAGGGTAGAGAGCGTGTATTACAGATTGATGCTCAGGAACCTGTACGTATACGATTACCAATGCAGAAAGATGTTCTTGATTGGTACCTAATTACTAATGATGTTCTTCAAGAGGCATTGTTGGGACTATCATGTCCTATAATTACCAGTAAATTGAACAATGTTCCTACAGCATGGGTTGGCTCCTGGCACTGGATAACAAAGCCTAAAAAACAAGATCAACCGATTCCACATGCACGAACAGTTTATACAGATGCTGGCAAGAAATCTCACACAGTTGCCTTAACTTGGGTAGAAAAAGGAGAATGGAAACATGAAATCATAGCAGGAGAACCTATAGACTCATTGCAGACCTTAGAGTTGTTAGCAGTAGTCAGAGCCTTAGCTAGCATGAATAGGCCTCTTAACATTGTTACTGACTCATTTTATGTAGCAGGAGTAGTAAACCGGATAGAAGGAGCCCTAATTAAAGAAGTTCAGAATAAGAGATTATTCCAATTATTTTGTCAATTATGGTTAGCAGTAACTAACAGAGACCATGAATATGCTGTCATACATGTACGTAGTCATAAATGGGACATTGGATTAGGTGAAGGAAACGCTAGGGCGGACAAGTTAGTTTCCATGGCCACAGAAGATGAAGAAGAATTTGTCAAAGCACAGAAAAATCATGAACAGTATCATCAAAATGCTAGAGGATTAAAGAGGATGTTTGATATTACCCTAAATGATGCCAAAAACATTGTTAGATCCTGTGCAGCATGTAGTAATCATAATAGTGGTGTAGGATTAGGTATGGGAGTAAACCCTAGAGGGTTAAAGAGTAATGAAATCTGGCAAATGGATGTTACACATTATGCACCTTTTGGGAGGTTTAAATATATACACGTATGTATTGACACATATAGTCACTTCATATGGGCTACAGCTCAAACAGGGGAGAAAGCACTACATGTTAAGAGACATCTATGTGAGTGTTTTGCAGTAATGGGGAAACCTCAACAAGTGAAGACAGATAATGGACCTGCCTATACAGGTACTAGAGTACATCAGTTTATGCAAAAATGGCAAGTAGTTCATCGTACAGGCATTTCTCATTCACCCACTGGACAAGCCATTATAGAGCGGGTTCATCATACTCTGAAAACATATTTAGAAAAACACAGACAAGTTATAGATATAAAAGAAAGGTTGAGTAAAGTACTATTTGTGTTAAATCATCTTTGCATATTCGGGGACCAAAAGGTTCCCCCTGCAGTAACTCATTATATGACAGAGTAGAAAGTAGAAAGCCCACCAGAAGTATGGGTAAGATTTAAAGATCCACGTACAGGTATTTGGCAAAACCCAGCAAAAGTATTGTATTGGGGTAGAGGTTATCTCTGTGTGTCTTCGCCACAGGGACCTCTTTGGATACCTGCCAAGTGGACTCGAGCTGCTGTGAATGTTCCGATCCCTGACGGCAACGGAAGCGGAACGCAATCGAATCGAGATGAGAATCAGTCTTCTGTTGCTGCCCCAGACACGTGAGCTCAAAAGACTGCCCAAAGAGCTACGATCACAGATATCACAATGTTCTAGTTATGAATCTTATATTCAACTGTTAGATGCACTATATCGCTTTACGCTGAAAGACTTTGGAATCTGGCATTGTTTTGCTTGTAAAGAATCAGGATGCTTAGCCTGGGTTGCTATTAAGTGTCGTACTTGCGGAAATAAGTGGTGGATAGAACAATATAATCTATCGGGTATCTGGTGTAAACTCTGTGCATATACAATATTATTAGAAACGTGGCAGCACGAATTACAACAAACCACTGGTCTGCCACTAGCCACAGCTTCGCAACTATTTGAAAGCAGTGAGCAAAAAGCCTTAGCATATTTACGCTGGGACACAAAGCATGTTATAAAGCGCATAGGTATCATAACAGGTATTAAGATAATAGCTGCCCGTTGTCGAAAAATCACACCTCTGAGGGTTATACTACCTGACGGACCCTTTCAAGGAAATCCACAGAAATATTTAGACCTTTGTGTCAGGAAATATAATCACAGTATCCACAACAATATCTAAATTTTGTGTAGAGGTGCATGTTCAGAGATTTAGAAGAAAATGATGATTTCTTTGTGGTTTTGGATTTTGAAGACAATTCTAATCATACAAGGGCATCCTAGTATCCCTACTGGGCCCAGAGAAAACATTTGGGTAACGTTTGCCAACCAAACAGGTCAAATGGACTTCTGTCTAAGTTTAGCCTCAGCGTCAGATCCTTTTCAAACGTGTTTAATTGGCATTCCTTACCTTGATACAAATGATTTTGCAGGGTGGGTTAGTTCCAATCATAACAAAACCAAAGTGGAACTAGCCTGCAATGTAACAAAAGAATGCACAAACGGCACCAAAGGTATGACATCTCTTTTGTTAGTAGCTAATCTGAACAGGACCATGACAGATAGCCCTAGTGAGTTACAGTTATTTGGAGCTGTGTATGGGAATGACTCTTGTTTTAGGCTCAATATGAATAAGGAAAAGACCTTTCTACAATGGCAGCGAACGATTGGGAATGTATCCACCACGAACATAACAGCACAGAACCCTCCATATGATAATATAACCTGGTGCCAAGGTGATGTCAAAAAGGTGTCAGTGAATGTGACGAAGCCAAAATACTTACCACCTGGTTATTTCTTGATTTGTGGTAATAGAGCATGGTCTGGCATTCCTAAATACCCTATTGGTGGACCATGTTACTTGGGAAAATTGACCATGTTTACACCCACTATGAGACAAATAACGCAGTTGAAAAAGAAAAATATTCGGAACAAACGAGACACTAAATTTGATAAATACTGTAAATCAGTAGAAAATCAACCCATCAAATTTTGGTCACCTACGGCAAACTTCTTTGCATCCATATTTGCCCCCATTGGAGCAAAAAAGAGCCTGGTTCTTGTCCAAAGAACGGCTTGTTGGGCAAGGGATCAAATGAATAGAACCTCAAAAATTTTAGGAGAATTGGCTCATGACTTTGATGAAATAAGACATGCTGTTTTACAGAACAGAGCAGCTATAGATTTTCTATTGCTGGCTCAGAGGCATGGGTGTGAAGAATTTGAAGGCATGTGTTGTATGAATCTTTCTGGTCACTCTCAGTCCATTTACCAAAAACTAAAAGAAATGCAAGGTCATTTGGATGACTTTAAAGTCCAAAAAAATCCTATTAGAGAATGGTTAGCAAAGTTAGGCTTAGGACCATGGCTCGCTGAAATCACTAAACAAGCTATTTCACTCTTGCTGATATTGTTGGCTGCTTTATGCGTTGTTCCTTGTGTTTTTAAATGTATACAGAACATGTTAACGAAGGCAATGAATGATGTATTTTTGACATTATCAAAAGAAAACGGGGGAAGTGTCGAGAGTATCACAGGAAGGTGGTTGATAGAAAGAGGACACGAGAAAGATGCTATAGCTCTGGTCCCACGGTAAGGGAAAACTATTAGAAGGTCACTGTATCTGTGAAACTGCAGACGTGACAGAAGAATAGAATAAAGCGGATGGGAAAGCAGAGCGAATAGCAAATAAGTAACTAAGAGTATGAAACAAAACAGCATTCACACAGCATTTGCGCAAATATGTTTTGGGTAATCAGAAGCCAATGATGAGCTCAGCTTTTGTAATATGTATGAGGCTAATTATTAAACCTTTATAAGCACAAGCACGCAGCAATAAAGTTGGATAAGTATGGATCAATTCTGTGGTCATGTGTGTCTTTATCCCACCGTCTACAACACCACGGGAAGGGACAAGGAGGACAAGGAGCCACAGCACAAGGTGCTGGGAGAGAGAAATCACTCCTCACACCACCCCCCCAAATGGTGAAAATAGAAGATCAAGGTGTTGATCATGATCTCTAAGAGATGAGAATCGATAAAATACCATCAATAGGAGCGCAAAATGAGAGAATTGCTCAATAAAGCACCAGTTCTGTCCAAAAATAGACACAGTTTCACAGAGCTCACACCTGGTTTTCCCAGCCATGTCTCACAGTGTCTGTAGGGTAACATCGGCTCAGCCAGAAGCCCCACTTCTCTTGCCCCCTAATGAGGAGCAATTTTGTTAGGCTAATTAATCACTGATGAATTAGTCCCTGATGTGCTTTTTTTCTCTGCCAGGCACAGGCCAACACGGGCTCCACAGGCTGCAGGGCTGCTGCGTCCTGCTGGGGCTTGACTCATCGGTTTTATTTGCCCCAAAAAGGGGAAAACAGCCCCAAATCCCTTTGGCCAAGCGGAGGCGGGGACAGAGTTCTGGCAGAAAAGTCCAAAAATCGGTTTTGCCCAGCTTGGGAAGAAAAAAACAAACAGAAGTGAGGTGAACCCCCCCCCAGCAGCACTTGTGTGCTGTGTCCCCCCGAAGCCCTCCCCGGGGTGCTGGAGGGTGACTGGGCACACTGGGAGCACTGGGAAGGGGCTCAGCCCCCCCGTCACCCCCGGGAGCTCCAAGGTTCCGAGAGCCGGGATGGAAAGTGCGTGGATGGAGCAGGGGAAGGGACGGGACTGCCGGCGCTGGACGGGGCACGAGGAACAGGTGGGGAAGGCAATAAACAGTAAAACGACGACGAAATATAAAGCTCGGAGGCAGAGGAAGGCAGCCAGACCCGCCCCATTTCACACCCAGACGGCAGAGCCAGGGTGGGGGCGGCATCGAAAACCAGCCAATGGGCAGCGTCGGAGAGCCCCCGGCAGCCAATGGGAAGCGTCGGAGAGCCCCCGGCAGCCAATGGGAAGCGTCGGAGAGCCCCCGGCAGCCAATGGGGAGCCACTTTGCCTGATGCCAAGTAAAGCTACCGAGAAGCCGCTGGAGAGCAGCCAAAATCAACTGAAATTGCGTCTGCGGGGGAGGTTTGCTCCTTGTTTATGACTAAACAAACCCTACTGGGAAATCTCACAGTGTCTGAGAGCTGCCCTGCGAGGTGAGTACTCCAGAGCAGCTCCTGGGCTGCCAA
>NW_020886085.1:0-7644 GCF_003945725.1 Corapipo altera
TTCTAAGCGGTTCCCGGTCCCGCACAGCCCCGGTTTGGGAGGGGGGGGCGCAGGGGGCTGGTGGGTCCCGCCTGGCCCTGGGGGTTCACTGAGGGGGTCCAGAGGCGGGGGGGAGGAGGTGATGGGCTCTATGGGGGGGTCAGTCCCAGGGGTCCCCTATATCGCCGGGGGTCTTGGGGGGAGGGCTATGGGGGTGGCCGGGGGTCCCGGGAGGGGGGTCGCCCCTGGGCCCCCTTCCGCCTCCCTCGGCGGGTCCCTGCGACCCTCCCGGGCCCCCCCCAATTCGTCCCAGACCCCCCCGCACCTGGAGCCGCTCCGCGGAGGCCGCGAACAAGATGGAGCCGGGCGGGGGGCGCGGAGCGGGGCCGGGAGCGGGGTGGGATCGGGATGGGAGCGGGGAGGGAGCACAGAGGGAGCGGGGTGGGATCGGGATGGGAGCGGGGACCGGCCGGGCTCTGCCCCCGGCACCGCCCCCGCCCGCCCCGAGTGGGCCCGGGGAGTCCCGTGAGGCTCCCAAAGTTCCCAAAGTGTGCCTGCTGCATCCCAGAGTGTCCCAAAAGTTTCCCTGCTGCATCCCAAAGCGGCTCAAAGTGTCCCTACTGCATCCCTTACTGTTTCAAAGTGTCCCAACCTCCCATGCTGCATCCCTGAATCATCCCCTCGTGTCCCCAAAGTGGCCTCACTGCATCCCAAAGTGGCTCCACCCCAATAGTTGTCCCCATTACATCCCCACATATCCCCACCATACCCCAAAGTGTCCTTGCTGTGTCCCCAAGTGTTCCCTCTGTGCTCCAGCCACTCCTGCCATGTCCCAAACCCCTGCCATGTGCTGAGCTGTCCTTGTTGTGTCCCAAAATGTCACCCCTGTGTCCTCAACCATCCTCCTTGTGTCCCTGCCATGTCCCAAAGCACTTCAGTCACGTCCCTTGCTGTCCCTTTTGCATCTCACATGGTCCTGGTTGTGTCCCAAATCGTCCCCATCATGACCCAAAGTGTTCCCACTCCAAATGGGTGGCTCTGGGTGATGATGGTTCTCATCACCTGTCCCCACTGCCTGCGGTGACACTTCTGGTGACATGGGATTTGGTGATTCCATTTGGGAAGGGTGTCCCAGGTCACCCTGGTGGCCTTCAGTCTCAGGTTCCCTCATCCTCATAGGGTACACGGTGTCCCCAAGGGTCCATCGATGTGCCCCCAGGTCCCTGGGATGTCCCCATGTCCTGCCAACACCACCTGACCCTGGCAGCTGAACGGGCTCTTTATTCGGGAATCGGGCGGTGGGCTCTGGCCATGGCACAGCCTGGCTTCTCCCTGCCCTCCCTCCCACTGGTGCCATGTCCCTGCAGGCACTGCCAGCCTGGGCACCTCCATCCTCTCATCCTGGGAATGCCGGCTCGGTGCCGTTGGCCCTGGCGAGCTGCAGACCGCAGGGCTCCATAGTCCATTGACCAGTGGAGGCCCCACAAACCCCACACCCCCCTGGGGTGGATCCGGCCCCAGTGGGAGTGGGTGGCTGAGGAGGACCCCTGGGGGTGCCCATCCCTCGAGCTGGGCCCCCATTCTGTCCTTCATAGAGCCACGGCCACCACCCATCGTCCGCAGTGACACGCATCCAGTCCTTCCTGGAGGAGCAGCTCCATCAAGTCCCCACTGCTGAGGGTGTGTCCTGGGGGTTTATCCCTCCGGGAAGATGTAGCCGTAGTGGTTGAGGATGTGCTCCACCACCTGGTTCTGGAAGACCATGTGCATGGCCATGTTGCTCTCCTCGTTCGCCGGCCGCAGCAGGGTGGGCCCGAAGACGATGGCGACGCTCTGCACCGACATCCTGTTCTCCTCCCTGTGCTCGATCACCCTGCAGGGATGGGGGGGGGTGTCACCGGCACATCCCCACACCCGGGGCCTGTCCCTGACCCCGAGTTGTGTTCCCCCTCCCAGCTCCTGGGGTGGGTTTGGGGGAGCGAGGGGGTGTCACCTGCAGAGGTGGCGGAAAAGGACCTTCATGGTGTCGTGGTGGGCGGGAGGGAGGGAGAGCACCAGGTCCCGGATGCACTGGCCCCGCATGGCTGGGTCCTGGATCTCTGTGGATGGGGGAAGGCACACTGGGTGCTGGCTCCAGCAGCCAGAGCATCCGTCCCAGTCCCCATCTCTGTCTCCACCCCCATCCTTGTCCCCATTCCCATCCCCCTCCTCATCCCTATCTTCATCCCTGTCCTAATCCCCATCCTCATCCCTATCTTCATCACCTTGCCTGTCCCAGTTCCCATCTCCACCCCCATCCCATTTCCATCCCATCCTATCCCTCTGTCACTGTCCCCATTCCAATCCTTATCCCCATGCGCATCCCATTTCCATTCCAATCCTTATCCCTTTCCCGATCCCATCTCCATTCCATCCCTGATCCCATCCTTGTCCCCACGCCTTCCCCAAACCCATCCCTGTCCTTGTCTCCATCCCAACCCTATGCCTGTCCCCTGTTCCCATCCTCATCTCCATCTCATTCTCACCCGTCCCCATCCTTGTCCCCATCCTTGTCCCCATCCCATCCAATTCCATACCTGTCCCCATTCTGTACCCTCTCCATCCTTGTCCCCATCTCACCCTCCCATCCCATCCCCATCCCACCACATCCCATTCCATCCCCTCTCCCCATCCCCATCCCTGTCCCTCACTGATGGCAGCGATGAACTTGTCGAAGTGGCTGAAAGGCACAAGTGGCTCCGGCAGCTCCCTCAGGAAGAGCTTCAGCGCCCCGGTGACAACGTGGATGTCCTCCCAGCGCCCGTCATCCAGGTCCAGCTGCTCGTCTGGGGGCCAGGGCAGCACCTCAGGTGAGTCCAGAGCCCCAGGGATGGGCGGGGGTCCCTGTGCCCCCTCCCCCTGCCCCTGGAGGGGGGTTATATCCCATTTTTCCCCCGGTGCCACCGTACCGTGCTCCACCTTGTAGCGCAGTTTCTGGATGGTGGCCAGGTTGCCACTGACCCGGTATAGCCCATCGATGTCCAGACCTGGCAGATGGAGAGGGGGGAAAGATTCCAGTTAACCATGACCCACACTAGGATGGGACAGCAGGCGCTCTCTAGGGAGCTCTGGTCCCCACGTGTCCCCGCTGTCCCCTGGAGGGTGCCCACAGCTGGGTGGCACGTGGTGACAGCGACCGGTATGGCCAATCCCACAGCTAGCACCAGGATTCCAGGGAAAACCCAGCCATCCTGTGCAGGCTGTCCCCAGAGCTGTCCCCACCCCGGTGCCCCCAGCTGTCCCCGGGGTGGTACCTCTCCTCTCCACGGTCTGGATGCACTGCAGGACGAAGCGCGGCACCGTCCCCCGCTCCCGCTCACACAGCGCCAGCAGAGAGCAGCCAAAAACCTGGTCTGGGGAACAACGGGGACATGAGCACGGCCAGGGGACACTGGGAGGTTGGCAGCTGGGGGACAGGGCTGGGGACATCACAAAGAGTCCTGTGTCCATACAGGTGTGCCACTGGGGTGGCCGGAGGTGATGGGACATGCCCAAGCCCATCACCAAGACGTCGGGTCAGGGCTGGGCTTGGTCTCTCAACCCACTGTCCCAGCTCTATCCTCAGCTGTCCCCACCTCTCCTTCCACTTGGGGACATCCTGAGGGGACTCAGCCCCATTCCAGCACCCACCCTTGATTCAGCCCCATCCTGGCACCCGTTCCTGGCACCCATCTTTGACTTGTTTTCACCCATCTTTGACTTGTTTTCACCCATCTTTGACTTGTTTTCATCCTGACACCCCCCCTTGATGCAGTCCCATCCTGACACCCCATCCCAGCACCCATCTTTGATGTATCCCCATGCCAACACCCACCCTTGATCCAGCTGCATCCTGACACACCATCCCAGCACCCAGGACCCTTGATTCATCCCCATCCCGACACCCACCTGTGATTCATCCCCATCCCAACACCCACTTGTGATTCAGCCCCCTCCCAGCACCCCATCCTGACACCCACCTTTGATGCAACCCCATCCCATTACCCCATCCTGGTACCTCATTCCAGCACCCAATCTCAGCACCCACCCTTGATCCAAGCCCCATCTCAACACCCTCCTTTGATGCAGCCCACCCTGACACCGACCCTTGATGTAGCCCCCTCTAGGCACCCATTCTTGATGCAGGCCCCTCCTGGCACCCCATCCCAGCAGTCACCCTGGATCCAGCCTCTCTCCAGCACCTCAATGTATCCCCAGCCCATCACTCCATCCTGGCACCTGATGCATCCTTATCCCAGCAGCCCATCCCAGCCCCCACCCTCGGTCCATCCCCCCCCTGACACCCACCCTTGATGTAGCCCCTCTCCCTCAGGCTCTGCAGCGTCGGCCGCCTCTGCAGGAACTTGCGGAGTTTGTTCCGAACTCTGCTGGAGTCGCTCTCGGCGCTGGCACTGCCCGGCACCTGCCCGGGCACTGGGGGAACAGGGCACAGCTCAGCCCCGTCCCGAGGGGGCTCCTGCCATGTCCCACCTCCGGGGAGCTGGAGTTCCCACGGATGCTCGTCCCAGGGCGCCCGAGCTCACCCGCCCTCCTCTCCTCGCCGCTCCCCAGCTTCTCCCGGGAGCCGAACTCAGCCCCGCTCTCGGTGTCCTCCTCTCCGGGGATGTCGGAGCCCTAGGGAAGGGTCACTGTGAGACCCCGGGGCCCATCCCCAGGGTGGTGGGATGGGGGGTGGCCGGTGCCTGCTCACCCGCCGGCCGATGCTGTCGGCGATGGCCCTGTGCCAGGCGGTGATGATCTGCTCCGAGTCGTGCTGGATGAGGAACTCCGAGCCCTCGCGCGTCCTCAGCTGACAGAGCAACAGGCAAAGGTCAGGGCAAGGGCACGGGGCTGCCACGACCGCCGGGATTTGGCAACCAGGCTGTGGCTGAGCACGGCACCCAACTCGTTATGGAGATGACCCCAAATGTTGCCGTTTGCTGGCGGGCTGGAGCGGCTGGAAACCTCCCCCCTGTGCAAAGCCCGAGTGGAAAAACCCCTCTGGGAGGCAGGATGTCTCCCGGTGACCTCTCCATGTCAGAACAGGACAGTGTCCACAGCACAGTGTGTCCCGGTGCTCCCTGCCCCGGGATGTCACTCACTGTCCCCACTGCCACCACTGCTGGGGTGAACCAGGCAGGCATGGCATCATCTTGCAGGCCATATGGTGTCCCCCCACTGTCACCCACTCACCTCCAGGACGTTCTTCTTGCTGGACTTGTCCCTGCCAGCCCAAGCCAGGGTGGCCCCGCGCAGCTCCACCGTGTGCTCGGGGGTGGTCAGGGTGCTGGGCTGCCGCTGTGGGGACAAGGGGTTGAGGGTGGCACCTGCCCAGAGGGGATGGGGACACCAGGGTCCTGCTGGGGGGGTGTGTGGGCTGCCCTCCTCCAGAAAGGCAGGGGTGGCAGGTGTCCCCTCTGTCCCCTCCCATGGTCTCTTCAGGACCAGGGTTCAGAGCTGCCACGGTGGTGTGGGGGTTGTGGCTGTCACCTACAGCTGCCATCACCTTGGGGGACATCCCCAGTCCTGCCAGGGGAGCCAGGAGGGGAGGGCTTGTCCTTTGGGGTCCCTCTTGGTGACACAGCAGGAAGAGAGTGGGTGACTGTCTGCAGGGAGGGGACAGTCCCAAGGTTTTCACAGCATCAGACTCACTGGCTTTCCCCACACACTGGTTTTTGGGGTGCTTTGGCCATATTTCCCCTTGCCCCAGACCCCTTGCACCCCCCAGACAGAGCACTGAAGCCCCACCCCAGAGGTAGGGCCAGCACCATGTCCCCCCTGGCTGTGTGTCCCCTGTCCTTCCCCTGGCACCGTCACCACAGGGTGTTGCAAGAGCCAGGGCAGCTTCTGCATCCGGGCTGGGCACCGGAGAGGGGGGCTGGGCACAGGGGGCTGGGTCTGGCACTGCTTCCTGCTGCTCTCTCAGACCAGATCTGGGCGTGTTTTAGGGTGCTCCAACACTGGTTCCCCCCAGACCCCGTGTGGGGAGTGTGTGTGTGCTGGGGGTGTGAGCACACACCCCCCAGTGTGGGGGGACCCAGTGCTGGGGGGTCCTTGTGCAGGGCGTTGGCCTTGGCCTGTGGGGCCTGGTTCTATCCTGCAGATTCTGGCCCCATCCTGTGGGATGTTCCCCTGTCCCATGGCTGGTGGCCCAATCCCATGGGTGCTGGCCCTGTCCTAGGAGTGCTGGTCCCATCCCATGGGTTCCTGCCTCTCTCCTACAGGTGGTGTCTTTATCCCATCAGTCCTTGGCCTGTTCCATGGATACTGCCCTCATCCTGCAGGTGCTGACCCCATCCCATGGGTGCTGGCCCTGTCCCATGGGTGCTGGTCCCATCCTGTGGGAGCTGCCCCCCTCCCAAGGCCGCAGGGGCTCTTACCAAGCCACCGGCAGCCGAGTGCTTGGAGTCCTTGAAGAAGGTGAGGATCCCCCCCTCCAGCACCGTCCAGGAGGAGCTCCAGTTCTTCCTGGAGAGCAGAGAGGGAGAGGTCACACAGGGGGACAGCACAGCCCCTGTCCCCTCTGTCCCCCTGGACTCCCTCCCTGGGTGCTGGGGACACCGGGATGTGCTCACCGGAGCCGCTTCCCTCTGTCCACCGTCTTGGTCCGGTTGAGCACCCCGGCTTTTTCGAGGCTCTTGAACTGGAAGGTAAAGGGGGACGGTGGGTGGGTGTCAGGTTTGCCCCTTGCCCTGCCCGGCTCCGGGGTGGGGGAGGGCTGGGTGCCGCTCCCTGGGCTCTCACCTTCTCCTCCTTGATGCCCAGTGCTGGTGACACGGTGCCGTGCCAGGCGAAGAGCCCGCTGTCCTGGCTGGAGCCGCTGCTGGCACGGTGGTGGCGGCCACCTGATGGCACCTGGGCAGGGAGGGAGGGAGGGAGGGAGGGATCAGGTGATGCCTGAGGTGCTCCTGCCAGGTGGGTGCTGGTCTTCACCCTACACACTGGTTTGAGGCCCTGTGAGGATGCTCATCCCTGGATAGACACCCTTATATCCATATTTGTCCCTGCCCCTGTCCCTGTCTGTATCCTATCCCTGTCCCCATTCCAGTTCCTATCCCTGTCCCCATCCCTGTTTCCCTGCCCCCATCTCCATCCTCAACCCTGTCCCTACCCCTATCCCCATCCCATCCCATCCCTGTCCCCGTACCGTGTCAGAGAAGTGCTCAGGGTAGAACACGACTCCCTCGTGGTGACCGTGCCCGTACCAGCCCGGGGGTGAGCCCAGCTCCTCAGGGCGCCTCGGGGACAGGCAGAGAGCAGACCCCTGGTCATAGGAGCCCATGGGCGAGTAATCCTCCTCGGGATAACCCTCCAGCTCATCTGGAGACAGGTCGGGATAGTCTGTTTCTGGAGTGGGCGGCTGGAAAGAAGAGACAGGTCAGGATCTTGTGCTCCACCAAGAGCATCTGTATCCCCGTGTGGTCGACCCAGGTGAGGCTGCCCCACCTCCACCATCTCCATCTCCATCCCCATTTCCATCCCTCTCTCCACCTACATATCCATCTTAACCCCCATCCCTATCCCTGTCTCCATTCCCATCTCTATCTTCATCTCTCTCTTCATCTCCATCTCTGTTTCCATCTCTGTCTCCATCTCCATTCCCATTCCTGTTTCCATCTCTACTGCCATCCTTTTCTCCATCTCCAT
>NW_020886086.1:0-7640 GCF_003945725.1 Corapipo altera
CACGTGGAATCCAGAATTTAGAGCCCTCCAAGGACATGTGAAGAAATCACAAGATAAAGGAGACTAACAAAGATAATCCATCTTGTGCTGGAAACTTCCTGCCTGGTGTAAGTAATAATAAGACTGTTCTTGCAAAACTTGTACTACAGTCCTAATTGGTTTAGCAGTAGAGTAGAAAGTTACTGTTTATGCAGCCTTTGACCCCATTTTGAAGCAGCCTTTGACCCTCATTTTGAAGTATCTGTATAGTTTGCTGAGGAACAAGAGAACCCCAGCAAGGGACAGGGAAGCCCCTGCTTTGAAGTTTGGTGATCAACTCCCTTCATTTATGGCCAGAAAGGGACAGTTCATCGGATTCCTGAGACAGTCCAGAGACAGGTGAGAGGGGAAGAAAGGGTAAGGAAATGTCCTAATCTGGAAAGGAGTCCACAGGGAAAGACTGAGGAATCTCATCAGTGAGTAAATGTGGGAACTGGGGGAAAGCAAAAGGAAAATGCCCAAGGGGGACAAAAGTTCAGTGCCCAAGAGGGGTAAAACTCCAGATAGGGGATGTGGCAAAAAGGGTGACAACTCTTATGTTCCTCCAGATACTCCCTTAGGTAAAATGTTGGAATTTTGTGGTGATGTGTGGTTCAAGCAAACTTCTTCCATAAAACTAGAGCATATGAAAGAAGGAGAAAACCAAGGCAAGAATAAATAGGAAAAGGAGAAAGATTTAAACTGGGATGTGTTTCAAGAGTTACCTCCACCTTCTCAATGGGACAGACAGCCAGAATGACAGCATCATTTGCAGGAAAGTGTCCTTGTGAGGGAAAGTGATGGGGGGGGGAGGAAAGTAGTCTAATCTTGTGCCCTCCAAAAACAAGGGCGGAAGGCAGTGTGCTGCTGGAGTGCTGCAAATGCCACTGAGACAGGGCCTGCTGGGGGGGCAAGGAGGATGTTCTGGTTCTGTAATAGTGCCACTTACAACTTACAAGTCAAGAAAGAGCTTCCATCTTATCTGGAGGATCCTACAGGAGCAGGAGAAAGAATAGATGAATATCTAGGGAGTGCAGATTACAGTTGGAAAGATTGGGATTTCTGGATGGGAATCCTTTCTGCACCACAGGAAAAGCGAATGATATCACAAAAGGCACAGCAAATCTGGGAGGATGAGCACCCACAAGCTGTGGGTGGGGCAGGACAGAATGCCCTTGTAGTGGCTGATGCCATTCCACAAGCAGACCCAAAGTGGGATCTGAACAACCAGATGCACTTAGGCCGTCTGAGAGATTACTGAGCAGATTTAATAAGGGTGATAAAACAGCAGTGCCACGCACAAATAACATGTCTAAAGCTGTGTCTCTACACCAAGAGAAAGATGAGAGCCCTACCCAGCGGCTGGAGAGGCTTAGGGACACCTTGAGAAAACAGGAGGGTTAGACCCCAAAGGCCCTGCATTTGAAACCTGATGAAAAGCACAGTTTGTCACTCAATCACGGCCTGACATCAGACAAAGCACTCAGAAAGAGGAAGAGTGGCAAACTAAATCTTTAGAAGAACTAATAGAAAAGCACAATCAGTTTCTGTAAGGAGGGAGAATGGAAAAGCCAAACTGAAAGCTAAGGTAATGGCTCAGTTCCTTCAACCTAAGCGAGGAGGGATGAGCAGACAAGGGGAACCAAGAGGGAGAGTTGGACTCCCAAACCTCTTTAAAATACTCCTCCCTCTTCTCAGCAAACACAAGGACGACCTGAACTAGGGAGGAACCAATGCAGGATCTGTAAAAGGGAGGGATGTTGGAAAAAAGAATGTCCACGGAAGCAGATGGACCCTGAGGAAGAAGAGGTCCACTGTCTAATGGGGATGGATTGCCAGGGATGTCACAGGCCCACCACAATAGAACCCTTGATAAATTGCTCAGTGGGCCCTGGCTGAGAAGGACAGTTTTTGATAGAAGGAAAGTTTTCAACAATTGAAAAGGAAATGAATCCAAGCCCCTGCTCTAGCTCTTCCAGATTTGAACAAAGCATTTGAATTCTATGGAGATGTTGAACAGGGACATGCAAAAGGAGTGCTAACACAAGACCACGGTGGCTCTCGTAGGCCAGTGGTCTATTTCTCCAAGCTTCTAGATCCAGCAGTAAGGGGAGGGCCCCACTGTCTCCAAAGCTGTGCCACTACTGCCCAAATGAGGCTAGAAAGTTAATGACAGAAGGACATTTATTAAAGTCCCACAACAGGTTAAGGCACTTTTAAAAGAAAAAGCCTCTAAACAGATGACTAATGCACGATCATTGCAGTACAAATCTTGTTTAAGGGAACAAAATGACATAGAGATCAAAAGTGGACAAAGTTTTAATCCAACCTCTTGTTTAAACAGGGATGAACAAGACCCTGAAAAAGAGACAGTTCACAACCATATTCAAATGAGAGATCTCCAAACACGAGGTAAAAGGGACTTGACAGATGGTCCATGAACTGAAGGACAGAATGTGTTTCTTGATGGATCCTCTCGAGTATTAGAAGGGACTCTTCCTTTTATTCCAATAAAAGTTTAGTTTTTTAGTTACCTCCTCTGTCTCCTGACTATTGATGCATTTCCCAGGACCTGGATTGATGGAATAAAACACAGAAGGAGCAAATACAGTCCACACTGCTTGTGACCTTGCTCGGGCTGATCCTAATGCCAGAAGGCCCCTGGGGAGAATCAGGACACATTCTGTGCACAGCTCAGGGGATTGGGAGGGGCAGTGTTTGCATCCAGCAATGCTGAAGCTGGAGGAGCCCCAAGGCCGAACAGAGCAGCCCCTGTCCCTGCCAGATTCCAGGTGCCCCCCAACACCGAAGGATCATGAGGAACCAAACCTTTTATGGAGGGAGGGAAGAGCTTTGGGCATTCCCGAGGCTCAGTGCATGGGCAGAGTCAGGAGAGCTGTGTTGCAGCACAGCGTTGCTCCTGACTTGAAATTCCTTTCTCCTCCTGCCCAGTCTGCACCTCCCCAGCTGACCTTGGTGGCATTATTTCTTTCTCATTCTGTTTTCCAAGATGAAGGAAAGCTCCAGCATCTCTGAGACCACCCTTCAAGCCCTCCCAGGCTACTCCTGTTCTGTCCTCTGTCTCCACACCTGTGAGCCTCTATACACAGGTCATGTGCTCGAGGCCCCCCCGTTCCTTCCTGGACCATCTCTGGGCCCTCTCCAAGGTGTTTAGCCATGAAAATGGAGTGCTGTGAGTCCAGGAAAGACAGAGTGGCCCTTTTTGCCAAGGGTTGTATGGGCAGAACAAGGCACAACAACTGAAGTTGAACAAGGGGGGGTTCCATTGGTTGTAAGGAAGAAATATTTTATGATGAGGGTGGCAAGACACCGGCACAGGTTGCCCAGTAAGTGGCATCCCCATCCCTGGAAGTGTCCAAGGTCTGGAGCTTTGAGCAACCTGAACTCTTGGAAGGTGTCCCTGGCTAATGGAAGCTGAGTTGGACTAGAGGCTCTTTGATGTCCCTTTGAAGCCAAACCATTCTGTGATTCATTGATTCTGCTCTCCCCAAACCCTTTGGAACAGGGCTGCAGTTACCTGCATATCCCATGTCAGCATTTAAATCTGACTTAATCCCCAACATTTCCATTCAAATGAAGGAGTTGCCATTGCTGGGATTTGAATTGCTATGTTTTTGAGAAACAATTGAAAGCCCAAAAGGTAAAAAAAAAAATTAAAGAAAATTCAAACAGCTCTTCATGTCAGACTCAGCAGGAGGGTCAATGGCAGAGCCTCCCAGGTGACCTTGCCAGCTGAGGTTGGGGGCTTCTGCCTCGGGGTCTGAGACTCGTGATGGGCAGCCAGAGAGGTGATGGGCAGCCAGAGAGGGCGTTTGGGGCCTGTGCAAGCCTTACCATGGCATGCCTTAGAAAGGACTACGGGAGGAGAGAGGGTGGGGTCGAGGTAGTTTGGGCAGGAACAAACATGAGAAAAGAGAGGGAAAAGGGAATGAAAGGAGTTGGTCATGTGCCAACAGGTCAGTGCCCGTCCCTGACCGTGTCCTGCAAGGGATCCCCACAGTCTGTCCCTTTTGCTTCATCCCTTCATTGCCAAAAACTGTTTGGGACAAGGGAACTCTGCTTTTGGTTTGGAGGGAGGTCAAAGTGCCACTTTCTGGAGTGGGAAGCACAAATGATGGGGTCTTGTGTTCTCTGGGGGGCCAGACTCTGGTGAGACTGGTGTGTGTGCACATGAGACTGGTGTGGGTGTGGGTGGGTGCAACCACCAGTGAACATCAAACCAGAGCACCCACTGACTAGATGAGACATGGGAACCATCTCCTGGAGGGATCCACATGGGCTTCGTGTCTCTGTAGTTCTACATCTCCCCCTGACGTGGCAGAGCACACAAACTGCCCATCCCTGTGTCCCTTTCTCCACTGGCTGTGCTTTGGTTTGGCCCAGAAACCTGCCGAGGTCCCTTCCAGGATGAGTCCCAGTGCACTGCCCTCCACCATGGGCCTTCCCTTCCTGATCCAGCATCTGTGGGGCAGCAGAGCTGGGTCAGTGCAGGGGCAGGGCTGGCTCTGACAGGGGCCAGGAAGCCACTGCCAGGAGGGGACAGCAAGGACAGTTTGCAAAGAACAAATTTAGATATGGGGACTTTGTTGGAATCAAGGGGACCATTGTGACACCAGAGAAACTCAGGGAATCAATGAGTTGTTGTGACACTTCAAGGTCTCCTGGAACCAAAGGAACCCTGGGACAGTTTGGAACCTCGTGGAGTCAAGGGCCTATTGAGACACTGCAAAGCTCATGGAACCAGAGGAATTCTGGCAGAGTGTGGAACTCCATGGAATCAAAGGGCCATTGTGACACTGGAGGGCCTCATGGATCTGAAGGAAAGCTGGGAGACTGCAGAATCTCCTGGAATCAAGTGGCCAGTGTGACATGGGGGACCTCACGGAAGCAAAGAAACCCTGGGACATTTTGGAACTTCATGGAATCAATGGGCCATTGTGACACTGGGGAACCTGATGGAATTGTGTGGTCATTGTGACATTGCAGGGCCTCATGGAATAAAATGAAACCTGGGACACTGGAAACCACATGGGACCAAGGGGTGCTTGTGACCCTGCAGGACCTCATGGAACCAAGGGAAACCTGGGACACTGAGGAAACTTGTGGAACCAAGTGGCCTTTGTGACCCTGCAGAATTGCACGGAATCAACAACCCATTGTGACACTGCAGGGCTTCATGGAACCAAAGGAATCCTTGGACACTGTGGAACCTCATAGGAACAAAGGGTCATTGTGCCACTGAAGAACCTCATGGAATCAAGGGGCCATTTTGACACTGCTGGGCCTTGTGGATCCAAAGGAATCTTGGGATGCTGTGGAACCTCCCAGAATCAAGGGGCCATTTTGACACCGTGGAACCTCATGGAATCAACAGTCCATTGTGACTCTGCAGGGCCCAGGGAAGCAAAGGAATCCTGGGACACTGTGGAATCTCACAGAATCAAGGGACCATTGTGACCCTGTAGAGTCTCGTGGAGATGAAGAAGCCCTGAGAGACTGGAACCTCATGGAATCAAGGGACCGTTGTGACAGTGCAGGTCCTCATGGAACCAAGGGAAAATGGAGACAGTGTGAAAACTCATGGCATCAAGGGGCCATTTGGACATGCAGGGCTTCCTAGAACCAAAGGAAGCCTGGGAAGTTTGGGATCGTCCTGGAATCAAGGGGCCATCGGGTGTGCTGGTTTAAAGGTAAACCAGCAGGGGAAATGAACTCAACTCAAAAGAGAGATTATAAGTCAGAATAACAATTTAATAAAACAATACAATAAGTACAATTATACAGAC
The DNA here is from genome assembly GCF_003945725.1 of Corapipo altera. Lineage (NCBI taxonomy): Eukaryota > Metazoa > Chordata > Aves > Passeriformes > Pipridae > Corapipo > Corapipo altera. The sequence goes on from NW_020886086.1 coordinate 5,826, forward strand.
AAACAATTGGTTTTAACCCACAAAACCCAAATAAATAACCCAGCACCTTGGGGCATGAACAGAGTGGTGTTCTTTGGACCCCCTGAGTCCAAAGGAAAAGGTGAGGGGAAAACCTGTTGGTGAGAGTGCTGTTGCAGTCCAGCCAAAAGTGGTGATTGCAGTCCAGTTGAGGGTGGTGGTCTCAGTCTGGTTGAGAGCGGTGAGCTGCAGTATTCCTCTCGATCCCACGAGTGGTAAAAAAGGTTCCAAAACTCCAAGTTTATATATTCTCCAGTTCAGGTAGGAATGCTCAGTCCTTCCCTCAGAGCGGGGTATTCCATAAAAGGGTGTGAGGACAGGAACATATTCCTATCTTGCAGGCCTCTTAACACCTAGTTTATAGCCCGAGGAGTCAGGCTCTATGTGCAGATGGTGTAAATGTTCTATTGATAACAGTTTCTGGGAAATGGCATGGAAGGTTATAGAATACACAGTTTTGGGTTACACCCATCCAGTGATGAACTGGTCTCAGATGTCCTAACTAGGACATCGGGACACTGCAGAAACTCCTGAAAACAGAGGAACCTGAGACTCTGCAGAACCTGATGGCAGAAAGGAGCCATCGGGACACTGCAAAACCTCATGGAATGAAGGGGCCACTGCTTCACATCTGGGTCTCGTGGAATCAAAGGAAACCTGGGACACTGGGGAAACTCATGGAAGCAGGGAGACCCTGGGACACTGTGGAGCCTCATGGAATTGAGGGGCCATCGGGACACTGCAGGACCTTGTGGGGCCAAAGGAACCCTGGGCTGCTGCAGAACCTCACGGAGGTGGGAAGCTGCTGTGTGGGGGTCCCCCACGACGAGTGGCTGAGGCTGCTGCAACAGAAGGTGAATGAAGCCAATTTGCAGAAGTGGAAGCTGTGGGCAACACCACTGAGCCCCCTTGCCACGGTCAGTTACCATGGCAACCACCGTACGTTCCCATTGTGTGCTGGGTTAAAAGTAAACCGGAGGGAGAAATGAACCCACCCGAGGGATTACAAGTCAGACTTACAATTTACTGAGAAGATTACAATAAATACAATGATACAGAGAAAACTGGTTTTAACCCACAAAAATAGGTGTACAAGCCAGCACCCTGGGACAAGAACAGAACAGTGCTGAGCACCACGTGGCCCCCCAGGGTGCAAAGGAAAAGGAAAGGAAAAGCTGTTGGTGCAGATAATGGTGGGAGTCCTATGGAAGTAATGATGGCAGTCCTGTGGAGAGTTCCAATGCCAGTCCTGTTGGAGTTTTGGTCCTCCTCTCGATCCCACGAGTGGTAGCAGAAGTCCCCAAAGCCCAAGAGTAAATGTGCTCAGGTTCAGGTGGGGATGTCCAGCACCTCCCCCAGGGCGGGGAGTTTCCCAATGGACAATTTAACTCTGTGAGTCCCGGGGTATTTTTGCAGTGTGTGATGGTCTGGGTCTTGCAGCTGCCTGTTCTGCCAGTCCAAGGCGGCCCATTGGCAGAGATGACCCCTCGGGTTGGGGGTGAAGGTGCTAATGCCTCCCCGAGGGGAGTTATCCCAGCTGAGTCATGGGTGTGAAGACAAAGGAACACTCCTTGCACAGTTCTTTCCCAGTCAGCTTGTAGGTTGAGGTGTCAGGTGGTCCCTGGGCAGTTGCTGCAACGGATCCATTCTTAAGAGTCCATCAGAAATGACAGAGAGGGTGTAGAATACACAGTTTTGGTTGTAGCCACACAGTGATAAACTGCTCCCGGTTCTTGCAACTAGGAGAGATTGCTAGGGTCGGTTACCATGGCAACCATCATACACTCCCATTGCAAC
>NW_020886087.1:0-7639 GCF_003945725.1 Corapipo altera
GTTTTGTCCTCAGTTGACCAACGAAAGCTGTTTACAGTTCTTTTAGAATTATGGACAACCATACAACAGAGAACTACGCCGTATTTCGTTCTACATATCCGCAGCCATACTACCTTGCCAGGTTTTTTCACTGAAGGTAACACCAAGGCAGATGCCCTTGTATCTGCTATAGCCCTGGGCCCTACGCCCAATATACACCAACAGGTTCTCTTATCACATCAGTTTTTTCATCAAAGTAGCACTGCACTGCGACGACAGTTCGGAATAACTCAAGCTGCAGCACGCTCTATTGTCGCTGCTTGTCCTGACTGTCAGGGAACTTACATTCCAATATATTTTGGAACCAATCCGAGGGGCATTAAAGCTCTAGAAATCTGGCAAACTGATGTCACTCATATTGATGACTTCGGTCGTTTAAAATATGTGCATGTGTCAGTGGATACCTTTTCACATGCTATAGTTGCCACAACCCATTCTGGAGAAAAGGGAAGTGATGTAATCCATCATTTTCAGTGTGCTTTTGCTACCCTTGGCATTCCTCATGAAGTTAAGACCGATAACGGCCCAGCATATGTTTCGCAAAAGGTATAAACCTTTTTTGCAACATGGGGTGTAACTCATGTTACCGGTACCCCACATTCTCCAACAGGACAGGCTATTGTAGAGCGTATGCACGGTACCTTGAAAAGACAGTTTCAAAAACAAAAAGGGGGAATGAGTCGGGAGCACCCTCAGGCACGGTTAGATAAAGCTGTATATGTACTGAATTTTTTAACTTTTCCTGGTGACTCCTCCTACTCACCTTCCTTTATGCATTTTTCTTCTCTTTCTTCCACGAAGCCATTAGCACGCAATGCTCCAGTGCAGGTTCGGGATTTGGTTTCAGGCCAATGGTCTGGACCTCATGAACTTATAACTTGGGGGAAAGGATATGCTTGTGTCTCCACAGGTGATGGCCCTCGTTGGGTACCTGCCCGGTGTGTTCGTCCTGTGCTTGATGATCCTTCCCGTCAACAGATGGACGGTCCCGCAACCCAAGCAGAATGTGTGGGTGACCCTAGCTGAGATGACCCATCAGGAAACCTTGTGTCTTTCTCTAGCCAACCCAGAGAATCCTTTTTCTACCTGCTTGGTCGGACTACCTCTGGATAAGTGGCCTTGTCCAGAGGTCCCGAAAATCTGCAACAGCTCTGCACCAAAGACCAACGTTGATAACTGGGACCTCATTTATGCATACCTACCTCACGTAACACAAGAACCTCAAGAACTGGAATTGCTAGGCTCAGTGGTCATGGATGCTTGTATAATGTTTAATTATACATATAACTCAAAGAGAAGGGGACAGAATGCGAATACGACATTGCCTGTATATAGAAATGCTACTGCTTGGTGTAATTATACTTCTAAACATATTTCACGATCTTTTAATGTACCTGTTGCCTTACCTAGTGGAGTTTTTCTTATTTGTGGAGATAGAGTATGGGGTGGAATTCCATCCAGACTGAATGGTGGACCATGTAGCTTGGGGAGGCTTACTCTGCTCACTCCTAATCTTACCATGATTCATAATAAAAGCCGAGGGAAACGCAGCATTCATCAATTTTCAAAACAATGTGATGATCGGGTAACCTTTTGGGGACCCTGAGAAATTATAGCAGCATCAGCGCTTGCACCTGGGGTTGCAGCAGCAGCAGCATTAAAAAAGTTGACAAACTTGGGATGTTGGTTGAGTAAGCAAACCAATGCTACTTCTATTGCTCTGAGTGGTCTATTAACTGACGTAGATAGTGTTAGGCATGCCACACTGGAGAATAGAGCTGCGATTGATTTTCTATTGAGTCCATCATCAGCAAATATTGAGTCCATCATCAGCAAATTTGCTGATGACACCAAATTGGGAGGGAGTGTCGACCTGCTGGAAGGCAGGAGGGCTCTGCAGAGGGATCTGGATAGACTGGAGAGATGGGCTGACTCCAATGGAATGAAGTTCAACAAGGCCAAGTGCCAGGTCCTGCACTTTGGCCACAACAACCCCCTGCAGCGCTACAGGCTGGGCACAGAGTGGCTAGAGAGCAACCAGGCGGAAAGGGACCTGGGGGTGCTGATCGACAGGAGGCTGAACATGAGCCAGCAGTGTGCCCAGGTGGCCAAGAAGGCCAATGGCATCCTGGCCTGCATCAAGAACAGTGTGGCCAGCAGGAGCAGGGAAGTGATCCTTCCCCTGTACTCTGCATTGGTGAGGCCACACCTTGAGTATTGTGTTCAGCTCTGGGCCCCTCAGTTCAGGAAGGATATTGAGGTGCTGGAGCGGGTCCAGAGAAGAGCAACGAGGCTGGTGAAGGGACTGGAGCACAAGTCCTATGAGGAGAGGCTGAGGGAGCTGGGGTTGTTCAGTCTGGAGAAGAGAAGGCTTAGAGGCGACCTCATCACTCTCTTCAACTACCTGAAGGGAGGTTATAGCCAGGTGGGGGTTGGTCTCTTCTCCCAGGCAACCAACAATAGGACAAGGGGACATGGGCTCAAGCTCTGCCAGGGGAGGTTTAGGTTAGATGTTAGGAAGAAATTCTTTACAGAGAGGGTTATCAGGCATTGGAACGGCCTACCCAGAGAGGTGGTGGATTCACCATCCCTAGAGGTTTTTAAAAAGAGATTGGACGTGGCCCTTAGTGCCATGATATAGTAATTGGAGTTGGATCAGGGGTTGGACTTGATGATCTTGGAGGTCTTTTCCAACCCAATCTATTCTATGATTCTATGATTCTATTGTTAGCACAAGGTCACGGTTGCAATGAGTTTGATGGAATGTGTTGCATGAATTTGTCGGACCATAGTGAATCCATACACAAAAGCATTCAGCTTTTGAAAGAAGGGGTCCGCAAATTACAAGTTGATGATGGATGGGATTGGTTAACTAAGTTGTTTGGTAAATGGGGTTTGTCTGGTTGGTTGTTATCCATCGTAAAAACAGGATTGCTGATTTTGGTAATTATTGTGGTTGTGCTATTAATGATGCCCTGTTTGATCAGCCTGTTGCAAAGAGCCCTGCAGTGGACTGTTAAGGCCATCTTTGTAGCACAAATACAAAAAGGGGGAATTGTCGGGGTCGACAGCGGGTCTGCCAGCACCTTGGCACATACTGACAAAGCAATCGATGTTGACCAGATCAAAGTATACCCCTGAGATGGACTGAAAGACAGGACTGAGAATGGAGGCCCTGATCCCAACAACATACTGATGCATCCTGAGGAAGCTGTCCCGTGGGAACAGAGAACACTGTCTCATGAGAACAGGAACATTGTCTCATGAGAACAGGGACCTGTTTTGAACGAGAGTGGTTGGGAAAAACATCAACATGAGAGAAAAATAAGAGCAGGTGCTCGGGACTGTTGTGGGAAAGAACTGGGCTGTTTTGAGAAAGAACAAACTTGTTGTGAGAAAGTAGAGCTTAGAAAATGCACCTATTAGATGTAAGAATTCTGGTGTGAAAGTTTGAACTGTCCTATCCGTGTGAATTACGTGTGTGCAAAAACTGTACTTAAGGGGCTGCGAAAGCAGCCCCGGCGTTCCACTTTTTCCTTGGAATAAACTTTGCTGGAACCTTTTTTCGTGTCGCACGGCCATTCCTACCGTGACATCTGGCGACACCGACGTGATTGCAATGTTGAAGACGGATTTATCTCCAACTGCGGAGAGGGAGAAAGAGCAGAAGATTTTCTCTCCTAGAGAGAGATTGGACCTGTGGGGCGAGTCACAGGGGGAACGGAGCCCGGTGTAACTGGAGAACGGGAATGGTTCCGGCCAAAGGTCCGGACCTGAACTTTTTCGAACCCTCATTAGGTAAGCTAACGGGGGTGCCACCGGGGACTATATTTTAACAATGGGACAGCATATAACGAAGGAGGAAAGCGTGGTTCTGTCCACATGGAAATCCCTCCTTAACCAAAAGAATGTCAAGGTTACTGACTTTGCTTTGCGGCATGTGTTGTTGTGGTGCAGGAAGCAGGGCTTTGAGGCCACATCTAGTACCGCGTTTAGTGTATCTGCATGGCAAAAGGTCGGTGATAAGCTATGGGATGAAATATCTAAGGGATCAAAAGATGCGAATGATCTAGCAGTTACCTGGCGTTTGCTGTTTGATACTCTGAAAGAGTGGCAGGCAGAACAGCAGACAGGAGAAAATGAAACTAAGTCAGCTACAGTACAGAATGCTCCAAATTCCAAGGAAGGGAGCTCAACTGATACTATAAAAGAACAGTCAGAGTCCTTGAAAAGTTCAGAGGGAGACTCAACTGGCAGCAATCCAGGCCATTTGCAGGCTTTGCAGTGCTCGGAAGGAGGCTTGATTAATAGTGAAAAAGACACTAAGCCAAGTCGTAAATATCCTATGCCTAACGAGCAACTAGCTGACAGCAAACATGAGTCTAAGCCGAGTCGTAAATATCCCACACCTGACGAACAACTAAAAATGCCTCAGCATTGGACATCCCCAACAGATATCGCCCCGTCTCTCTATAGGACCCCTGCACAGCAGCTAGCAGAGTTTGAAGCTCAGGACAAATGCCCGGAGCCCTCTGCTTCTCATAGTGCTCAGGATGATCCACTTCATACTGCATTGCCTAGTAGTGATGAGGATGAGGAGGCTGTAGTTAGTCATCCTGTCACTGATAACACGGAGAGAGCTGCCTGCCAGTCCTCTAGCACTACTCGGAAGAAAGGAGCTGCTTCTCGGCCCCTTTGGAAAGCAACAGAGCCATGGACTCTGCCCCCTGTAACTGTTACTGTGCTGCCTAGACATCCAGGCAAATTTTGGAATCAGATAAAACAAAGGGCAGCAGAAATAGGGGACTGGAATCTACTGGACAGGATTGGTTATCCCTCTGAGACGTGTGATGCAGTTGTGTCTACAGGTCCTGAGGTTTTCCTGGTTTTCAAGGCAGTACCAGGCTCCGGAAGACAGGATGAGCACACTCCATTTGCGTGGAAAGTGGTGCAAGATTTGCAGATGTGTGCCTCTAAATACGGGATAAATTCCACAGAGGTGATGAGACTGATAAGGATGATAAATACAGATCTATTAGCACCCTATGATATTTCACATCTTGCACAAATTCTGTTTCAACCGATTCAATATCAAGTATTTCTAGCAAATTGGAGAAAGCTCGCTGAGAGAGCAGCACTAGATAACATGCAGTTGCCTCAAGGAGACCCGAGAAGAGGGGCTGGCGTTGATGCATGGATGGGAACGGGTCCAGTTTTTTCAAACCCTCAAGTTCAAGCTCAGTGGCCCCCTGCAGTGCTAGAGCAATGCCAGCGTATGGGAATGTCAGCACTCATACAAACAATGGAGCTATCAGCTCCAAAGCCTAAGTACACCACAGTGAAACAGGGGGTTAAGGAACCGTTCCTGCAATTTGTAGAACGCATAGCCACCTCACTGGAAAAGCAGGTAGATGATGAAGAACTCAGACAAAGGCTCTGCCTGGAGTTAGCTAAAGATAATGCTAACGAGGATTGTCAAAGAATAATCGAGGCAATGCCCGGGAATCCATCTATCCCTGAAATGGTGGCAGCATGCTCTAAGGTGGGATCGGTGGCTCATAAAATGACTGCATTAGCTGCTGTCCTTCAACCTAATCCCAAATGCCATGGGTGTGGAAAGCAAGGACATTTTAAGGCTGAATGCCCAGTCAAGCAAAAGGGGAACAAGCAGAAAAATAAGACAACAGAGGCAGAAGTTACTTGTAGCCGATGTGGAAAGGCAGGGCACTTTTCTAAAGTGTGTCGATCAAAATATCATGCCAATGGACAGTTGCTGCAGGGAAACTGGAAAAGGAGCGCGATGAGGCGCGTGGGGACACAAGTACCTCATCCACCGAATCCGTACATGAGAACAGCCCCGATGGCTTATCCCTCTGTGACTGCCTCACCGGAAAAACCCGTGGATCAGCAGGCATGGATGTATCCACAACCGACACAATAACTTTAACAACAAGAGATGTTGTCACGGTGCCACTAGACGCTCATGGTCCAATAGGAAAAGGGTTTAGTGCACTGTTAATTGGACGATCTAGCAGTATCATAGCTGGGTTAGATGTTCGTGTGGGTGTCATTGATGCTGACTATACAGGGCAGATTTCTGCAATGGTGTCTACTTCTTATCCTCCAGTGACTATACTTGTGCCTTTTGTGAGTTGTGTTCCTAGAACAGAGCAACGAGAGCGGCAGTCTGGAGGATTCGGATCGACCGGACCACCTCAAATCTTCTGGTCCCAAACTGTTTCTGCACAACGACCGCAGATGACTTGCACCATCTCCAACGAGACCTGTACGCCATCCTCGATAAAGGTTACGGGTTTATTGGATACCGGAGCGGATGTTACCATCATCTCTCAGCATTCCTGGCCCCTGTCCTGGCCACTTGTAAACACGGGGATGGGGGTGGTTGGATTGGAAGGGACTGCTCAAAGCCATGTGTCTCAGTCGCCTCTGGCAATTGTCAACTCCGAAGGGCAGAGAGCCACTGTAAAGCCTTATGTCACTACAGCACCTCTGACTCTTTGGGGGAGAGATTACTTGGAGCAATGGAGGGTGAAAATTACAACGGATTTTTAACAGGGGCCACTGTCGTGCAGGGTGTTCGTCAACCTACACTCACTTTAACTTGGCTGACATGTTCTCCAGTGTGGGTTCCTCAGTGACCCCTGCCAATAGAAAAATTGCAGGCCCTGCAACAGTTAGTGGCAGAACAGCTTGCTGCTGACCACATTGAACCCTCCCACAGTCCATGGAATACCCCTGTCTTTGTAATAAAAAAGAAATATGGCAAATGGCGACTTTTGCATGACCTGAGACAGGTAAATGCTGTAATGGTAACAATGGGAGCCTTACAGCCAGGCCTTCCAGCACCATCAATGATTCCTATGGATTGGAACATTGTAGTCATAGATCTAAAAGATTGCTTTTTCACTATTCCATTGGCACCATCTGACAAAGAGAAATTTGCCTTTACTGTTCCATCAATCAATCATGCCAAACCATCCAAAAGATACCAGTGGAAGGTGTTGCCCCAGGGCATGAAAAATTCACCCACGATTTGCCAGTGGTTTGTAGCCCAAGCATTGTCACCTGTACGTGAACATTTCCCAGAATGCTATTGTTTTCATTACATGGATGACATATTGCTTGCAGTCAGCAAGGAGGAGTAACTGAATGAATTAGAAACATTGACTAGACAGTCTCTACAGCAGTTTGGATTGGTCATTTCACCTGAGAAGGTGCAGAGAACGGAGCCTTGGAAGTATTTGGGCCTCATAGTCACTGCTTGTAGAGTGATGCCACAACCCGTCAAACTTAACATTGATGTACAAACCCTAACGGATGTACAAAAATTGATGGGATCTTTAAATTGGGTTAGACCTTATCTCGGTCTTACAAATACTCAGTTGTGACCCTTGTTAGAGTTGCTCAAATATTCTGCCAATCCTTTGGAACCTAGAACACTGAACTCTGAAGCAGTTCAAGCAGTCCAGAAAGTACAATCATTGCTGCAAACTAAATTTGTGTCTCGTATTGACCTAACACAAGTGGTTCAACTGTTTATTTTTATAGACCATGTGACTCCTTTTGGTGCACTTGTGCA